>NW_023330927.1:0-45774 GCF_011100685.1 Canis lupus familiaris
TCCTCTGTATTTCAAGTAGTGGATCTTTCCATTTCAGGTAATAAAACCTCCCCAGCCTACGAGATGACTACTTTGTCTCATCAAATCTAAGATATACCATTAAACGTCAAGCTATAGCCTGACTTCAGAGACATTAAAACAAATACCCCAAATCTATTAAATACGACAAGTCTATTTATTTATTTTTTTTATTTTTTTAAATTTTTTTTATTATTTATGATAGTCACAGAGAGAGAGAGAGGCAGAGACACAGGCAGAGGGAGAAGCAGGCTCCATGCACCGGGAGCCCGACGTGGGATTTGATCCCGGGTCTCCAGGATCGCGCCCTGGGCCAAAGGCAGGCGCCAAACCGCTGCGCCACCCAGGGATCCCTGGCAAGTCTTTAAATATGGGGCTAGCTGGAGAACAAAAATGTTAATTGTAAATGTTTCATAAAATTGTGACTACTTCTATTATTAAGAGAGAATCTCCTGCTGAAGATGAATATGTAAGCTCAGTAGGAAAGGGCAGAGTTCAAATGATCATCAGAGCCTTCCAATAATCTACAATAATCTTATCATTACGGGGGAGTGGCCAAGGGGTGAGTGCAAGGCGGTCACCCAAGCATCTCTACCACCAGAGGTCAGCACTCCTCACAGGAGCGCCAGCAGCCAACCCAGTGGACTCAGCTGAGCCTCACTGAGAGGGTGGCCCTAAGGCCAGGTGATGAGGGGGTGTCTGACAGGTCACCACAAAACACAGACGTATAATTCTTCCTGATGTTGGAGCAGTGTTTCTCAAACTTTTTTTCACTAGCCAATCCACCTCTGAAACTTCTCATACATTCTCCCCCTAACTGTCCCACCCCCATGAAACTTTAAAGCCACAGACACACTGTGTATCCATTCATGGACTGTGGCCCATTGAGAGCCACAAACCTGTTATAAAGCTGTTATATCAAAAAACTTCTGTCCCCTGACAAGAACCAGTCTTTGTTCACTTTGCTCCCCCAGTTAAGAATGAGTGAGTTTGGGTGGGCACGCATTTTTGGTTCTGTTAATTTACAGAGTGGCTGCTGGTTGCTTTAGGCGACCATTTTTTTAATTAGAAGGAAAAGTTCAAGTTCACTAAGTGTCAGGCCTTGTTTTAGATAGAAAACTCACAAAAGAAAAAAAAAAAAAGATAGAAAACTCACAGCAAGCAAAACCCCAAGAGACTGTGGATTACCTAAGGATGCAGCGCCTTCATTACCAAAGTAGGCCTAAAGTTCTGAGATTCTTGACTGGAAAAATAATACTTTCCCTCCTAAAAAAAAAAAAAAAAAAAAAAAAAAAAAAGGAGTCCCTTAATTCTTATATATTTTTGATCAGTGTAGACCCGGTTGACTAGCCTTGCTAGAAAAATGAGTTGGAGGTGAGTTCTGGAAAAATTACGCCTTGGACAATGCTGTGAAGGTGAAGAAGGGCATTGAGGACAGCAAGGATGGTCTGGGACCAGGGAGGAGTCAGGCAGCGAGGGAAGAGGGGAAAAGCCAGCTGCAGAGCCAGCTAAGTGGGGTGAGGCATCCACAACAAGTCACTAAAAACCCGAAATAAGTGAAGAGTCCGTGACAGCTGACGGGATAAGAGGGAAGCCGGGAGATAACACAGATAGCTCCAAGGGGCTGTAAAATTCTTGAAGTGGTGCCAGAATTACAGATTCACTAATTGTGAGTGAAAGGCTGGAACTCATCTACTTCATGGTGGTGTTCAGGTCCCTACGCGGTACTTGCGCTTGGTCCTGCCATTAAATAAGTTCATGACTGCTCATCCTGATAAAAACAAACACAAATCTAATGGACACATGAATAAAAATTTGAAAAGCAAACACATATGGTGGCTGCTATGGGTAAGGCACTGTTCTCATCACTGTGCATCCACGGAATCACGGAGGCCTCGCAACATTCCCCCAAGTGTGGAGATGCCGTCCTCACAATTCCCAACACTGCTGAGCACTTGCCATGTGCCAACCATCTCAGGCACGACGAACGGTAAGATGAATCGTGATAAAGGCATAGAGTGGGTATTGGGGATGGCCTCAAAAAGTGGGCAGGATCTGGTAGGGCTGGGCTGCATCACTGGTAGGATAGAGCCAGAGGAAAAGGAGGTCTTGCCCGTGCTATGACCAGGCACGCAAGGCATACAGAGCAGGGGTCTGGCAAACTACCCCTGGGAGTCAAATTTGGCCTGTTTTTTATTTTATTTTATTTATTTATTTATTTTTTTTGGGGCGTGTTTTTTAAATAAAGTTTCAGTGGAGCATCGCCTGTTGGGTTGAGTGTGGCCTTCAGTGGCTTTCTGCCTCGCTGCTACTTGGGCAAGCTGAGTAGTCGTGACACAGACAGAGACCATGTGGCCCTTTACAGAAGAAGTTTGCTCTGTTCCAGGGCCTTGTTATTCATGGAGGGGTCTATGAAGCAGCAGCACCTGGTAGCCTGGCAGAAATGCAGACCCTCAGGTCCCACCTCAAACCCACAGAATTAGTATCTGCCTCTTAAAAAAAAGATCTCTGTTGACTTCTGGCACACAGAGCTCTCTGATCACTGGCGTGTACGGCTGGGAGGAGGTGGTGAGGCTGCCGAGAAGAGAAGCGCACTCATCCTACATATACATGGGAGACGGTGCTAAAGATCTTCCCCTAAAGGAGTGGTTCCTCTGTCAGAGTGGAAGGGTAAGAAGCATTGGCAGCAGAAAGTGGGCAGGCTGTTGGTGTCAGAATCCAGGCAGATGACCCTGACCAGGGACGGTGGA
Organism: Canis lupus familiaris; assembly: GCF_011100685.1. Classification (NCBI taxonomy): domain Eukaryota; kingdom Metazoa; phylum Chordata; class Mammalia; order Carnivora; family Canidae; genus Canis; species Canis lupus. The sequence continues at coordinate 2,769 of NW_023330927.1, forward strand.
TCGTGGTACAGCTTTTTCTCCCTTTCCAGAAGCAAATGATGTTTTAAGGGATGATTCCAACTTTACCAGTGCCTCCAGACTGTTTCTTTTTTTTTTTTTCAGACTGTTTCTAACAAATATAGTATCCATTATAATTGATTAGGAAATAGAAAAATACTTGGTAACCAAAATATTAGTCATCCTTTATGTCTGCATATACCAAACGTATCTCTGTCTAAGCAATGTGTCCAGAGCGCAAGGTGCACATTACAACATTAACTGGATAAGAAGGAAATTTAAAGATTTAATGAGGATCTATTCAACAGCTATCTATTATGTAGGCTGCTAACACATCAGTTCACAGGATATTTAAAGGTGTAATGCCTTAAACTGTTAGGACTCCCCCCTAACTCCCAAATAAATTTTAAGATTCAGGATATTCAGTTTTTCCATACCATGGATGAATAAGCAATATAAAGTTCAAAAGAAACAAAGCAGCATTTTAGACAACCACACCAACACTATTTCTTCCAGCTCTGCTAACGGCTTCCAAGCAAGTGCTTAACATTCTGCCTCCTTAAGAATCTAGAAAAGTTTGACATGGTTATTTGTGGGATTCCGCATACTTTAAAGTAACGACAGCAATATAGATAAAAATAGATGAGAGAAAACAGGAAATCCCCTTTCTTAGATGCTTAGGTTTAAAACTTCATGTTCATTACGTTGAAAGACACAATGCAAAAGAAACAAGGCTTGCGGATCTGGCTTTGAGAAACGCCACATAATTAAAACCAATAAATCTCACGTAACAAAAACCCTTCAACAAATCCATGTTGAGAAACAATCTCCATTAAGGTCACTCATAAAAGCCTTAAAAAAAAGGTCAATGATTCAGTAAAACAGGTTAAGAGCACTTAAAAAAGAATAGTAACTACGATTCCACAGTACTTACTAAGGGGTTTATACACTGTATAACACCACTCTACACAATTATCGCATTTAATCTTCAAAAAAAACCCTTGGTATTAGCTTCGTCTTGTAAACAGGGGAGAGTGGGCAAAGAGGAGTTCAGGACTTGTTCCAAGTCACAGGCTACATAAGGAATGCAGCTAAGATGCGAAGCTGGGACTTGCGTGCTTACCATAATTGTGGGTGCCTCTCTCTCACGAGTCCACCCTCCCCTTCCTCCTGCCCCAAGTGAGTCTGCAAAAAGTTAAACAATGCAAACAGATTCTCATCGTTTTCTGATCTCAGAGAAGAAGATCCCCAGATATTCAAAGTCTCAGTGGAAAGGGAGGAACACCATACTGTTCTGTGGAGAGTGGTCAAAAACATGACCTGCGACACGGAACTGATGAGTAATGGGGTGGATTCGATTTAAGATACTGGATTATTTTTCAGTAGAATAAAATGCACATTAAGTCCCAGTAAGATTCTGAAATGTAACCAGTAACTGGTGGCTAATAATAAATACAGATGCAGACTTTTAATGATAATTACTTCACATGCATTATCTTCTAGCTAACATGTTTGTGAAGTGCTGCAGGAAATGTAAAACAAAATAAATGCAGGTACTGGCCTAATACCGTCTGGTTAACATTCTCATATCGGCTGTGTATGCATATTTAAGTGATTGCCTGACTGTAAGTGAACGCAAGGATTAAAGTAAAGTTGGCACAGGGCACAGCATCCACATGGCAAATTCTTTGTTCCAGGAGCTTCATTCTATCAATACTCTGGAAAAAGAGAAGTCACCAAGTAAATAACGCAAGTGCGCCAGGCAGTGTGGAGTTCTTTTAAAATAAATTCCTCAAATTGTCAAGCCTCTTGTAGGAAGTTGTTTTTCAGCTTTGAGCTCATCCTAGTTCATCTTAAATATGGATTTTGCCCAAAAACAAGCTTATCCCCTTCCAATTTTAAGTTTCAAAATAAGATCCAGGTGATCGCTCATCGTATTCCGTTTTAAAATATTAATTTTGCCAGAGGAGAACAAGCTCGCCCCCCCTCCCATGCTAACAGCTTCCAAACAGGATCCAGACAGTAAGAAGAACACAGGGCAAGAGAAAGGAAACCGAACGGGAGACGAGGGCGACACAAACGATGGGAGTGACAGGGTCACCTGAACTCCAAACCGAGGCCTCTAAGCCGCTTTCTGGTTTTGCTATTTAACTTTCTCTATTAACCAGCAGACACACCCTGCCGGTTGGTATTTCGGCACACCCCGATAAGGGACCCATCTGCGTTATTTAAAGGTGGGGCCGTCAACACAATTTGGGGTTACCTCTCCGGGAGCGGCGGCATCACACCATCAGGCTGCATGACACCTTGCTCTCCCTCGACTCGGGCTGCTGAGGACAAAAGGGCCGCCCCTCGGTGCGGGCGGCCGGCTGCCGGGGCTCCCCTCCCGCCCCTCCCGCCCCCCCGCCCCGAGCGGCCCCGCGGGCCCCGCGCACGCGTCCCCCGAGCCGGCCCGGCGCCCGCATCCCCGGCCGCGCTCGGCAGCGGGGGCCGCTCAGCCTCCGGGCGTGAACCCCGCGGCCCCCGCCCCCCCGCGCCCCGGCCCTGGGCGGCGACACGGGGCGCGCTCCGGCGGGGGGCACTCACCTTCTTCTTCCAACTCGAATTTCTCCAGCATGCCGGCTTCCGCGGGTCCCGGGGCCGCCGCCAGCGCCGCCTGAGGAGGAGGAGGACAGGGATCAGCATGCGCTCGGCGGCGCTCGTCCCGGCCGCGCGGGCGGGGGCGCGGGGTGCGGGCGGGGCCGCGGGCGGGGGCGCGCGGGGCGCGGGCGCGCGGGGCGCGGGCGGCGGGGGCGGCGGCGGGCGGGGCCGCGCGGGGCCGCCCGGGGGCCTGGGGCGGAGGGGCCGGGGCGGCGCGGCCCCGCCCGCCGGCAGGGAACAGAGCGGAACCGGGAGGGCGGTGCGGCCCCGGCCCGTCCCGCCGCCCCGCCCCCGCCCCCGCCCCCGCCCGGGGGGCCGCAGGTGGTGCGGGCCGCGGCCTAACCTGCCGCCCCTCCCCGAGTGGACCGGTCCGCCCCCCCCCCCCGGCCCCCGGCGGCTTTGGTACGGACCGGCGAGGAGGAAGCGTGGGAAGAGGACCCCGAGGAGCCCGCGGCCGGCTCGCGCCACGGCGGCCGGGGCGCCCCCCTCCGGCCGCGGCCCTGCTTCCCGCCCCGGTCGCCGGGCGGCCATTAGCAGAGGCCGGTTTCCCGTCCTCGCCGGGCCCTCCCACGCCGCGGCGCCCGTCCGCTCACCTTCCCCGCCGCCGCGGCCGGCGCGTCCCCGCGGGGCTAACCTGCGCAGGTGTGGTCAGGCCAGCCCGGGGGAGGGGCGAGAGGGGAGCGCGGCGGTGGGCGGGGCGACGCGCGGGGGCGGGGGGCGGGGGGCTGCGGGCTGCGGGACCCCCGCGGGCCGGGTCCCCCGCTCCGGGGCGGGGGTGGGGAGGGGTGGTGGCGGAGGTGATCGCTTGTCTTTTTTAGCTTTTACGTTAAGCCGGCCCCTCCTCGTCCCCCTATTTAAAAAAGAAGACAACGTTCCGTGGGTTACACGTAGTGCAGATGCACTTTGTTGCTCTCAGCGTTACCCCTGCCACGGAAGTCTTCATTGGCTTCCTTTCTTCACAGCTCAGTCTCTCCTTTGGGTGAAACACTGCCAAAAGCTCGCACAAATCTAAATCTGGCCCTGGCCACTCCTGTCACCCTGGATCTTGGGTATCTGAGACTCTCCTATCGGCAGCTCAGGTTGGCAGGCAGCGAGGCTGCCAGAGGTGCCTGGGAGGGCGGGGCAAGAGAGGGGACAGGCGCCCGGCTCCTGAGGCTCTCCTGGGCCACGGCCAATTTCTGCCCCATTTACGGGATGCCCTTTGCTCACTGCAGACTGCAAGGGCCCTGACAGAGATTAGTTCTCAAACGCTGATTAGGGCTGTAAAGCCCCCCACCCCAACCCCACCCCCCTCCGGACCCACCCCTTGAAAGGAAGCTAGTTTTATCACTCTTGCAGGCCTGGCCTGGAAGAGGAAGTACTAAAATCTCCTTTGCATTTCCTTTTTGCTCAGTCATCTCAGTTGGGCCAATCCCTAAGTCTTAAGCTTCTCCTTAAAAAGGGAGAGGGGCAGGGAGAGGACAAAACTAATTTTGTAAGACCTTTGATGGTAAAACAAAACAAAACCCTACAGCTATGTCTTGCTTAACAGCAAGAGCCTGAATGCTTTCCCTGTAGGTTCAGGAACAAGGCAACGATGCCTGTTTTCACACTATTCTTATTCAACATCGTACTGGAAGTTCCAGTCACTACAGGAAGGTAGAAAGAGAAAAAGGCAGACAAATTACAAAGGATGAATAAAATCATCCCTATGTGCAGATTGACATGGTTGTCTTCATAGAAAGTTTCCAAGGAATCTACTGAAAGACAAAACAAAAGCAAAGCAAAACAAAACAAACGAAACAAACAACAAAAAAAAACAACCCAAACCAAAACAACCAGAAGTAGACCTAGTGAGTTCAGCAAGGTCACAGGCTACAAGATCAAACACAAAAATTAACTGCCACTTATACTAACATGTGAAAGTGATATTAAAAACAATACATATTTTATAATCACTACAAAGAAAATTAAACATGTGAGTACACACTTAAGAAAACATGTACAAGATTCTGTATGCTGAAAATTACAATGTGTGGATAAAATGAAAGAAGACCTATAATGAAATGGAGAGACACCCCCATATTCAGCTTTTGGAAGATCCAACATAGTAAAAGATGTCAGTTCTCCCCAGGCTGATCTCTCTACCTGTAATGCGATTCCTACCAAATCCTACCAACGATTCTGTGTAGACAAGATGAGTTTATTCTAAAATCTATACAGAAAGGCACAGGCTGTAAAAGAGCTAAACAATCTTGAAAATGAAGAATGAAGTGGGAGTAATCAAGTCTTTGTGGTACTGGCAGGGGGAATAGACACAATAATCAAATAGAAACAAATAGAATCTAGAAATAGACCCACAGAAATATGTCAAAATGGTGTTTGAGGAAGGTTGGCAAAAACAGTGGTGCTGGATCCCAATCAGGATTTGGGATCTACGAGGCAAAGAGTAAGACCTTGGTATCAAAAGCATGATCCATAAAAGGTAAAATTAATAAATTGGACCTCATTAAAATTAAAAAAGTGTTCTCCTCTGTGGCAGATCCTGTTAAGATGATAAAAGACAAGTGACAGAGTGGGAGAAAATACTTCTAACACCATACAGCCAACAAATGGCTAGTATTGGTACTGCCTAAAGAGCTTCAAAACTCAATAATAGAAAAATAAAAGTTAGGAATTCAGATATATGGACAAAGATATGAAGAGACATTTCACTGAAAAAAGACGAATGGCAATAAGCACATGATAAGATGTTCAACAATATTAGCCATTAGGGAAGTAAAAATACAACCACAGTAAGTTGTGACCACTACCTATTAGAATGGCCAAAATACACAAACAGTGACTCCACCCAATGTGGTGAGGATGACAAGACACAGGGTTTCTTCTGCATTGCTGTGGGGATGGAAAGTCACACCACTGCTCTGGAAAGCAACTAGGTAGTGTTCTTAGGAAACTAAACATGCAGTTGCCATATGACGCATCATTTGCCATCTCTGGGCATTAATCTCAGGGAAATGAAAACTTGTGTTCATGGAAAACCTTGTATACCATGTTCATAGAAGTTTCATTTGCAATAGCCCAAACTGGAATACCAGATGTCATTCAGTGGGCAAATGGTTAAAAGACTATGTTACATCCCAACCACAGAGTAGTAGTACTCAGCCAACAAAAAGGAAAGTGGACTTGGTATATACAACCACTTGCATGAATGTCTAGGGAATTAGGTGAAAGAAAAACCAATTCTCAAAAGGTACACATACTGTGTTATTCCATTTATATAGTTAGAGAAGTGGAGAAACAGATTTGGGGAACAGGTTGGGGTGGGGATTGGGGACAGTAGAAAGCTGTGGCTGTAAAGGGGGCATGAGGGATCCTTGTGGTGATGAACCATCTGCAATCTTGATCAAATAAATCGGTGTCAACATCCTGCTTGTGATATACTGTATCTTGTCCTCCCACTAAGTCAACCAAGCTCATTAATGTGTGGAGGAGATAACAAATGGGGTTATTTTTTTTTAAAAGATTATTTATTTATTTGAAAGAGAAAGGCACAAGTGGGCAGAGGGCAGAGGAGAGGGAGAAGCAGACTTGCCACCGAGCAGGGAGCTGAACACGGGGCTCGATCCCAGGACCCTCAGGATCTGACCTGAGCCAAAAGCAGATGCCTTAACCGATCTGAGCCACTCAGGCACCCCCAAATTGGGTTAATTTTTAGAAAAAAATCTATATTGAGGACTCCTGAGTGGCCTAGTCAATTGAACATTCCCACTCATTTAAGCTCAGGTCCTGATCTTAGGGTCCAGAGAGGGGTGCTCCGAGTCAGGCTTCAACACTCAGTGTAGGGTCTGCTTGAGATTCCCTGCCCTTCCTCTTGGGCTCTCTTTCAAATAAATAAATAAATAAATAAATAAAAAATAAATAAATAAATAAATAAATCTTTAAACAATCTTTATTTTTTTTTTATTTTTTTATTTTTTAATTTCTATTTATTTCTTTACTGCTAGACAGAGAGAGACGAGAGAGAGAGAGAGAGCACAAGACACAGGAGAGGGAGAAGCAGGCTCCACACCGGGAGCCCGACGTGGGATTCGATCACAGGACTCCAGGTATCGCGCCCTGGGCCAAAGGCAGGCGCTAAACCGCTGAGCCACCCAGGATCCCCAAAAAATCTTTATTGAGATAGGATTTACATATCATAACAATATGTCTTCAGTATGTTCACAGAGTTGTGTAACCATCTGTGTTTTGCCAATATTTCATCATCCCAAACGAAGAACCCCTCTGCACCCACTAGCCAACCACTACCTATCACTCCCTTGGACCCCTATTCCCAGCCCTAGGCAACCACTAAATCCATTTTCTGTCTCTGTAGATTTGCCTATTCTTGGACATTCATAAAAATGGGATAATATGTGGTTCTTTTATCTCTAGCTCCTTTTCACTCAGCATACTGTTGTCAGGTTCATCCACGTCGTAACATGGATCAGCACTTCCTTTCTTTTTATGCTGAATAATTCCCATTGTATGCAAACACCACAATTTTGCTTATCCACTCGTCAGCTGATGGCCAGCTAGGTGTTTCTTCCCCTTTTGAACTACTGTGAATATTGCTGCTATAAACATTCAAGTACAAGGATCTGTGCAGACATATGTTTCCATTTCTCTGGGTATAGACCCAGGAATGGAATCTCTGGGTCATATGGTAACTCTTATATTTAACATTTGAGAAACTGCCAACACTGTTCTCCACAGTGGCTGTACCTTTTTTACATGTTCACAGCAATGTGTGTGAGGGTTTCAATTTCTCCTGCACTCTAGTTCTGCAAGATGTTGCCATTGGGGGGAACTAGGTACAGAGAACGCACATCTCTTACAACTAACTGTATGTGAATCTGTAGTTGAGCTCAAAATAAAAAGCTTAATGAAAAAAAAAAATAAAGCACGGGGCTACATAGTGGCAGGTGTCAATCATCCTCGTTTTTTGAAAAGTCTGTTTTAATTCTTGCAGCTAATTCTAGTGCCATTTGTAAAAACAAATCCCTAACTGTAGCATTTATTGGGAAACACCATCAATTTCACCTGTCATCTGGAGGAGTTGGTTTTTTTGGGGGAGGGAGGCAGAAATGGGCTATAAATGGGAGGATGTGTTCTGGAGGCTGTGAGTGTGCAAACGTGGCCCTCCGACTAAAAAGTCCTGTACCTGTTACCTGCTGAGTTTGGGAGAGCATGGAAATTAAAACAAACTAATGTGAGTTTCTCAGGCTTCACTCCACTTGGTATCATATGTTAGTTCCTGTGTTATAGGTTAGTGAGGCAAGAGCTTCTTTCCATTGCTTGCTTTCATTTAGGAAGACATCTCGCAGGGTTTAAACTCCTGTCTGTATTACACCGGGTGAGTTTCAGGCATTTGAGGGTTTACAGAACTTTTCAGGCCGGGTACATAGTGTTGACAGGGTCAAATGAATGATGGATTAGTGCAAATAATTTAAAGTTGGTGGCTGTCAGCTGCTCTTTTCATGGTGATATTTAGGTGATATTTTCTTAAAAATCTCAACTGACTTCTATGCCAGACTCAGTGTGAGCTATTTCAGGGAGGTGGCAAAGCCAGGAGAGGGAAGGGTCAGGCAACGCTCTGCATGCAGAGAAGGGGCTTGCATGTGTGAGGCCACCTCATCTCTTTCGAGAGCTAAACCTAGCAGATCACAGTAGAGAGGAGCTGGGTTTTCCTAGCTGGGCCTTGTGCAAGCACAGCATTTCTATCTGTACTCCCATCTGCTTCTGCAGCCAGTCTGAGTGGTGGCTGCACTCCAGTGTGATGAGACAGAGCAGGAGGCTGGAGTTGAACTTTATGGACAGAATGCCTGAAAACCAGGGAGCCATTACCAGTGTGACTTGCTGGTTGGTGAAAAATGCTAAATTATTAAGATGTGCCTTACCTAACTGCCTAGGTGTGGCAAAATACAGTATTTTGAATAACTCTTGGACAGGAAAACTTATTCATGAAATGACTGCCAAAAAAGCTTTCTTTTATGCACTGAGGTCAGACATGAGTTCACTTTACTTTTTATTTTATCTTAAATAGCTACTGCAAGAAATAAATCAACCTTAAATACTGGATAAGTAGCTCCTGAATAATTTAGCATGTGGAAACCTGCAGCTCTGACGTCTCCCCCCCACCCCCGCTGTCTTCTTTGAACAAAGATCCTCTGTGTGGAAGAGGAGTGGGATGGGCGCACCCGCCAGTGCCAGGACAGGAGCGGCCTGTTCTGATGCTCGGTTGGCTCTGAGACCAGCTTTGACCCCTCCTCTGTGCAGACCACTTCTAAGCCTCAATCACAAGCTCACAGCAAGCCTGAGCTCTGGACTGCTTCCCTGCTCTTCTACGGACAACTCAAATAGCCCTGAGTCCTCTCCACCTGACTTCCTGTCCTTGGAAGCTGCCCCACTGGTCTCCATCTCCATCGTAATGCTTAGTTGGGCTTCCACTGTCTCTTCTCATCTCACGCTGGAGCCAGAGTGACCTTTTAAAAACACAGCCTTGATCTTGCTACTCCCCCATTTAGAACCATTCAGTGGCTCTAGGGAACTTTAGGAATGCTGTGTGAGCTCCTCAGCTCAGAGCAGGAGTCTGATCCTTCCATTTCTTCATCTTGCCAATTTTCTCTGCATTCCCCCTCGCTTAGGCCTTGATGCAAGGTCCCTAAGGAAGGCTTTGACCGTTCTGGCTTCTCTCCCTACCTCTGACAGTTGTCTAGTTTTCCTCATTCCTTTAAGAATGAGTCTTAAAGAGGAAGGGCTCAGCCTTTACCAGAAGGCCTTTCCTGATTCCTGACCTCTTCTACAGCTCACCTCGAGAACTGTATTTTTTTTTTTTAATAAAGCAACACAAAAAATGCTCTTAACCTTCTTTTAACACATATTTCTTTCTACGAGGCACTTAACTCAGGGTTGGGATTTACTTTGCTGTTTCCCCAAATCCCATAAACTCTGAAGACTGACCTGTCATCTTTGTATCGCCTGTGCCTGGCACATAGTAGGTGTTCCAAAAAAATTTGAGTTAATTGTTCAGTCTTAGCAAATCAATTAAAAACATGGCAGGCAAATGATTGATTTTGGTAGCGTAAATGGGTTTAGAGATGACTTCATTCCATTTACTCATGTTTCTTCTGGACCTCATTCTTATTTACCAATGATATATAGCCGCTTTCCCTTGAGCAATGGAACTGACATTTAGAAGAAAAAAACAAAGTGCCTGTGCTAGAAGTGGTGGCAGCAAACATTTTTATTTTAATAGACTCCCTCTGAGGAAGAGACTTGTCCACAGCACTCCACGACCCGGTTTGGAAATCGGTGAGGAGCTTTGCCAGCTCTTGTCCCCACCCTATAGATTTAATTTCTCTTAAGTGAAAACAATTGATTTTTTTTAAGTGGTGTAGAAATTTGATAAAAACGCAAAACTTAAGATATTTGACAGTATAACTATTAATTCTTCTGATCAATTTCAATCAGTATATTGTGTGTGGGGGGTTGTGTTCATTTTGATTGCTTTTCCAAATAACAACTTCAGATGCATAAATAACACTTACTTATGATTTTCTTTAAAGAGCATCCAATTCCACAATATTTTTTCAGAGGTGGTAACCAATTTCTGTAGCTAAGGTTTGCTGAACCCCTGTTTTCAAATGATTAAGAGATGAAGAAAATGAACTACACCAAAAAGGTCCCTTTTGCCTGGATTCATTCTTTTTTTCTTAAGATTTTATTTATTTATTCAAGAGAGACACACAGAGAGAGAGGCAGAGACATAGGCAAAAGGAGAGGTAGGCTCCCTATAGGAAGCCCAATGTGGGACTCGATCCCAGGACCCTGGGATCACGAGCCAAAGGCAGATTCTCAACCACTGAGCCTCCCAGGTGCCCCGCCTGTATTCTTTCGGTTAAACTATCTTCTAACTTCCAAAAAGTAGACAATGTTAAGATTTTGAAGACAGACCCTGAGCAAATATTTAGTATCTGCTGCATGCCAGGCACCATGGTAGGTGGGTCACTAAAATATCTGGTATATTTATAAATTTAAATGAACCATAAGAAGAAGGAACCCTACACATACATAAGGTTAGTTTGTACTCGTCAGGTTCCAACTTCTGTGGAACTTAGCAGTCAGGGTCTGAAATCTGTATTTCTCTTGCTTTTAGACCAGTAAACCCAAATTTGTTTTTATTTTTTGCCAACCAAAATATTTTATTAGTGTTGTGCTTGACAAGACTTACTGGGAGCTAAATATATCTATTCCCCTGATAATTCTTGTGGTCCCATAATACTTTGCAAATAAAAAAAAGTACGTATGGCTCAATAAGTTCAATTAACCTTTCAATTCTTTTTTTTTTTTAAGATTTTATTTATTTATGAGAGACACAGAGAGAGAGGCAGAGACATAGGCAGAGGGAGAAGTGGGCTCCTTGCAGGGAGCCTGATGCAAGACTAAGCTGAAGACAGATGCTCAACCACTGAGCCACCCAGGTGTCCCTAACATTTCAATTCTTAATGCATCAAGCCAATGACTTTGTGCTGTGTTTCTATTATAGAGCAACACAATGGGGGGATCCCTGGGTGGCGCAGCGGTTTGGCGCCTGCCTTTGGCCCAGGGCGCGATCCTGGAGACCCGGGATCGAATCCCACATCGGGCTCCCGGTGCATGGAGCCTGCCTCTCCCCTCGGCCTGTGTCTCTGCCTCTCTCTCTCTCTCTGTGACTATCATAAAAATTGAAAAAAAATTATAAAGCAACACAAAATGGGGTGTGTGGCTAGCTCATTCGGCAGAGCATGCAACTCTTGATCTCGGGGGTTGTGAGTCTGAGTCCCATGTGGGTGTGGAGAATCCTTAAAAATAAAATCTTAAAAAAAAAAAAATAAAGCAACACAAAAAATGCTCTAAAGTCACAGGACGTCTTTGTCACCATTCTCTACTCTTTCCCTTACAATTGGCCTACTCCTTAGCACTCTCCAGAACAGACCACTGATAATAGTTTTGCAGTGTTTTTAATCCCTTCATTTATAGAGACGGGCCAGAATTTGGTGAAAAGTTACAGAAATGGGGATGCCTGGGTGACTCAGCAGTTGAGCGTCTGCCTTCAGCTCAGGTCCTGATCCTGGGGCCCTGGGATCGAGTCCCACATCGGGCTCCCCATGGGGAGCCTGCTTCTCCCTCTGCCTGTGTCTCTGCCTCTCTCTCTCTGTGTCTCTCATGAATAAATAAATAAAATCTTAAAAAAAAAAGTTACAAAATGATTAACAGACTACTTCCATTTTTTTCTGCTTTGTTCTATATAAAGTGCTCACAAGCATGTACAATAATCAAGCTGGAATTAAAGGGGCCTGTTAATGCTTCTGTTACCTCTTCTGCACTTGGCTCCAGGGAATTTGGTGATCTTTATTCACTGTTTACTATGTTGCATAGCTAATCAGAGGGATTAATGTGAACGGGGGACACAGAGCCAGACAACTAGATGCAGAGGCTGGATCTGTATACCTCAAATTATAAATCTTTTAACTGATATAATTTACCTACAATAAACTGGATACATTTCAAGTGTACAGAGTGAAAAGTCAACGTAAAACTACCAATATAATCAAGATACAAAACATTTTTTATCACCCCCAAACGTTGTCTTGGGCCCCTTGTGGTTTATCCCTCCTTCCTTCTGCTATCTCAGGCCATCGGTGGTCTAGGTTTTGCTGCCATAGACATTTTCCAGAATTTTATATACATGGAAGCATTGGTAAACACTTGTTTGCACCTGGATTATTTCACTTAGCATAATGATTTTGAGATCCATTCACCTGATTGAGTATAACAGTACTTTGCTCAATTTGCTGCTGAGCAGTGTCCCAGTGCACAGATTTGCCACATTTTGCATTCACCTGTTTTTTTTTTTTTAAGATTTTATTTATTTATTCATGAGAGACAGAGAGAGAGAGAGAGGCAGAGACACAGGCAGAGGGAGAATCAAGCTCCATACAGGGAGCCCGACTTGGGACTCGATCCCAGGTCTCCAGGATCATGCCCTGGGCTGAAGGTGCGCTAAACCGTTGAGCCACCTGGGCTGCCCTGCATTCACCTGTTGATGGAGTTTGTGATGTTGCCCATTTTTTGACCGTGGTGAATAAAGCTGCTATAAACAAACATGGTCAAATCTTTGCATGGACACAACTTCATTCCTCTTGGATAAACAGCAAAGGGTAGATAATGACTGGGTCATATGGAAGGTACACATTTAACATGAGAAATAGCCAGTTTTGCATGTTGGTTGTATCATTTTACCTTTAACCATATGAGAACTCTGGTTGTTTCATATTGTCATTAATACTTGGTATGATCTATCTTTCTTTCTTTCTTTCTTTCTTTCTTTCTTTCTTTCTTTCTTTCTTTCTTTCTTTCTTTCTTCCTTCTTCCTTCCTTCCTTCCTTCCTTCCTTCCTTTCCTTCCTTTCCTTCCTTTCCTTTTTTTTTTTTTCTAGTGGGTGGGTGATGGTTTCTCCTGTGGTTTTAATTTACATTTCTGCGAGGCCTAATGATATCTTTTTTTTTTTAAAGATTTTATTTATTTATTCACAAGAGACACAGAGAGAGAGGCAGAGACACAGGCAGAGGGAGAAGCAGGCTCCATGCAGGGAGCCTGATGCGGGACTCGATCCTAGGACTCCAGGATCACGCCCTGAGCCAAAGGCAGATGCTCAACCGCTGAGCCACCCAGGCGTCCCGTAATGGTATCTTTTTATGTGTTTATTGGCCATTCATGTATCTTCTTTAGTGAAGTGACCGTACAAATCTTTTGCACACTTTTTGACTGGATTTCTTTTATCCATATTGAGTTATATGAATGTGGCAGGAGACTCTAAGATACAGCCTGATGAGCCCCACCTCCTGGACTCGTGTTCTCGTGTAATTCCCTCTACTTGAGTGTAAGCCGGACCTAATGACTTGCTTCTCACCAACAGAACAAGCAAAGGTGAGAGGATGTCACTTCCAGGATTAGGCTACATAATAAGATTGTGACTTCTGTCTTACTGCCAGACTCTCCCTTGCTGGGTTTGACGAAGCAGACTACCATGCTGGAAAGGCCCATGTGGCAGGTAACTGGGGTCTTCTGTCCAACAGTCTGTAAGGAACTGAATCCTGCCATCAACCACATGAGCAGGATCCTTCCCCAGTGGAGCCTTCAGATCTGACCTTTTGTCAGATACATGTATTAAGAACATTTTATCCCATTCTGAACAAAATTTTTAAAATTCTGATAAGATCCAATGTATCCTTTTATGATTCCTGCATTTTGTATCCTAAGAAATCTTTGTCCCCCACAGCCCTGCCAAGGCTGCGAAGATTTTCTTCAATGTTTCCTTCTAGAATTCTTATATTTTGACTTTTATGGTTGGTCTCTGATCTATTTTGGTTTAATTTTTTATTATGATATATGGTAAGGGTTTAGGTGCATTTTTCCCCCCCATGCTGATACCTAGTTGTTCCAAATTTCTTGTTAAAAAGACTTTATTTTCCCCCAACAAAAATAAAAGATTGATTCAGCATCTTTATCTAAAATTAATGTACAGGGCACCTGGGTGGCTTAGTGGTTGAGCGTCTGCTTTCAGCTCAGGTCATGATCTCAAAGTCCTGGGATTGAGTCCTGCATTGGGCTCCCCCACAGGGACCCTCCTTTTCCCTCTGCCTATGTCTCTGCCTCTCTCTCTGTGTCTCTCATGAATAAGTAAATAAAATCTTTTAAAAAACCAAAATCAACATACCATACATCAGGTGTCTATCTCCTGGCCTCTCCATTCTGTTCAATGATCTGTATCTATACTTCGGTCATGACTACCCTTTCTTGATTACTGTAGGTCTGCAGTAAGTCTTGAAATCAGGTAGTAAGCATTCTGCAGCTTTGTTCTTCATTTAAAACATTGCTTTGGCTCCTCTCAGCCCCCTGTATTTCCACATAAGCTTCAGAATAATGAGAAGCCTACTGGAGTTTGGTTGGGACTGCGTTTGATCTGTTGGTCAATTTGGGAAGAACTCACATCTTAACAATGTCAGGCCTTCCCATTCAGGACCATGGTGTATCCTTCTGTTCTTTTGTGTCTTTGAATTCTCTCAGCCATCTTCTGTGGGTTTCACCATAGAGGCCCTACATATCTTTACTAAATTTATTCCTTAGTATCTTATGGGGTTTTTTTTGTATGCTTTTGTAAATTAAATTATTTTTCAAATTTAATTTCCTAATTATTTGCCACTAGCATATAAAGATATCTTTGATTTTTGTATATTAGCTTTGTACCCTGTGACCTCGATAAGTTTACTTGTAAGTTCTAGTGGCTATTTTGTTGATTACTTAGGATTTTCTACCTAAGTAGTCATGTCATCTCATGCCCCTTACCTTTAGTTGTTTATGTGTAGTCCCTGATACTGTATAATTCCACATGTTCTTACATTTCACGTATTAAATGTACCCTCTGATTTTTATCTAAATGTGTCATTTTATTTATTCTTTGATTCAGAAAAGATAGCTATTTCTCATACTCTCCATGTTATATATGTAATTATAAATTATGTATGAATTTTATGTAATTATGGATTACATAAGAATATATGTGTGTATTGGACATGTTATATATATGCACATATATCCCCCCCTTTAGACTCTGTTGCATAGCCTTTATTACAATGTGTACTCCTCAGAGTGTGGCACATTGTTCTACATTGTATTGGATATTACTGGCTGCCTACAAAGCATCCATTCTCCTGCCACCTTGGTTCCTAGAATAAGCTCCAAATTTTGTCATAGAATACACCCTTTTCTTAAATGAGTCATGATGGTGACAATATTTCTTACTGTCCCAGAGTAAGGGAAGGACTATTGGTTGAAGAGAGTTGGTGCCCTGCTATGCAGGCACACACGACCCCCACCCCACCCCGTTCTTGTACCGGGAGCACGTGGCCCTGACTGTTACTGAGGACCAGCCTTCAGCTGAAGCCACTGCTGAGAAAGAGCTTGGCTCCTTGGTGATGTCATTGAACAGACCTGTCTATCATTCTGCCTGGGCCTGTCCTACTTTTGTACCTGTAACATGAGGCGACAGATGTCCTTCAAGCCACATTGAGTCAGAGTTTCCTGTTACTTTACAGCCAAAAACATCCACATGGTATTTGGGAATTATATCAGACCTAGGCCCTGTCCTCAGGAAGTGATATGCTGACTGGGTGGTTTTAGCCTAATTGTGAAAACTGTATTTCTGTCAAAATTTACAAAGCAGGGATGTCTTGGCTAAGTCAGTTAAATGTCTGACTCTTGATTTTGCCTCAGGTCATGATCTTGGTGTTGTGAGATCGAGCCTCACATTGGGCTCCAAGCTCATCAGGGAGCCTGCTTGAGATTCTCTCTCTCCCTCTGCTCCTCCCCCAGCTTGTGTGTGTGCATTCTCTCTCTTAAAAAAAAAAAAATCTTAAAAATTACAAAGAAGTTTAAGGAAAACAAAACAAAACAACAAAAACAAAACAAAACCAACAACCAACTCTAGCAACAGCATAGCATATACAAATGTTAAGGAACATGAGAGGTAAGGCTTCCTTTAGGAGTTGTATTGAGGCAGATTGAGGGAGGGAGAGCTCTTCAGGTGGTAGTCATGGCAGAGGAAAAACTCTACAGGTGAAGATACTTTTAGGACACAGCAGGCAAATGGCCTTCATCTGAGAGCAGAGTGAGAGAAATTAAGGACTGATCAGTAGAGACCCCTGGGAGCCAAGGGGATGGAATTACATGTCATGTGGTAGGATGCAAGGGGTGAAAGTAATTTCCTCGGACTGGGAAATATCAAGAGATCTTACTGCCAGCGTAGAGAGGAAGGAGAGGGATGGATATGGGAGAGTCTGGAACCAGCAAGACTGTTTATGACATTTTCCCAATGATCATAAGAATCGAGCAAGCTACTCTGATAAGTATCAGAGAGATAAACAATGGGTTGGGCTTGACATTTCAATGGGTCAGGAAATAAATACGAGAGACTAGGATATGGGGAAAAACTGACAGGATGAGCCTATTTGAGGTAAGGAGAATGGAAAAATGCTGGGGAAACCTGCCAAATTTCAGATGTTGATTGTCTATCCAAGAAGTACCTTTGGTAGGTAACTACAGTTGTGGTGAGTGTGCAAGTGAAGAGGAGTGGGCGGTATGTGTCGTGTTGAGGGGGAATGACAGGGCCTGGATTCATCAGCTCTGCTTCCCAACCTTGTCAGGCGCCATTTTGTCATATCTCCCTCCATGCAACCTGTACAATTATTCAGAATTGACTTGAAATAAATTAGTCTTTAGGCAATAATTCTAGGAAATCATAGGTATGGGTGTTTTATATATTTTTTCCTGATATACACAAATATATAGCTACTAAAATGTTCATCCTTAAACCCAGTAAAATCATCTTGCATGCCATAGCGGTATTCATCCTACACTTTGCAAAAACTGCCCTAAGAGAATAAGAGAAGTCACCACCAAGAGCCAGAACTCCAGGGTTGGTATCCACATAGACAAAGG
The DNA here is from genome assembly GCF_011100685.1 of Canis lupus familiaris. NCBI lineage: Eukaryota > Metazoa > Chordata > Mammalia > Carnivora > Canidae > Canis > Canis lupus. Next base: position 19,965 of record NW_023330927.1, read on the forward strand.
AAGGGACTTTGAATGAGGAGACAGGGTCCTCCTGAGGAAGCAAGAAGAGAAGTCAAGAGGCTGAACGAGACAAGACACTTGCATTTGATAAGAAGCGGCTGCTCATCTCTGCAGCACGAGCACACCTATTCCAAGTGGAATATGAGAAACCATCCTGTAAGAAGCCAAGTCTGAACCAGTGGTTTAAAAACTGCATAGTGTGACCCATTCATGGGTAATGGAAGTAGTTTAATGGGTCAGGAGTAGCATGGTTTAAAATGAAATGTCATAGAAATATGAAGTTGCATTGAGGGTGATCATCATTTTCAAGAAAGCTGTCCTAATTATATATACATGCACATGAGTCACGGTCAAGATTTTTTCCTTATTTTTTTCTTTTGGTCATAAAGTGGATGATAAAGGAAGATGGTGTATAACTCCTGATGCCCTGTGGGCTGAAAGATTTAGTCATATGTGTGGGACATGAGTCACAAGAAGGGTTGTTTGTCACTAACACGATCAAGTTCCCCTTCACCACAGAGACAGGAGCCAGTATTTATAAGGACTATGTTGGGCCTGAAGGAGAAATGATTTCAACTCATTTTTTTTAAAAGATTTATTTATTTATGATAGACATAGAGAGAGAGAGGCAGAGGCACAGGCAGAGGGAGAAGCAGGCTCCATGCTGGGAGCCCAATGCGGGACTCGATCCCGGGACTCCAGGATCGCGCCCTGGGCCAAAGGCAGGCACCAAACCGCTGAGTCACCCAGGGATCCCCTCAACTCATTTTTAAGGCACAAGTCATAAAGTGAAAAATTAGTCTGGACCAAACTCTTTCGACACGTCAGCAGGCACTCTTTATTTTTTTATATATTTATTTTTTTTAGCAGGCACTCTTTAAAGGTATATTCAGGTGTGTACTCTACGAATCTGGGAGGAAACCTGCATGTGCACACACACACACAAAATGGGAGCGGCAAAGAATAAAGATGATTTAGTGTTTCTACTTTTTCTCAAACATGAAAAAATAATTTAAAAAGATTTTATTTATTCATGAGAGACAGAGAAAGAGAGGCAGAGACACAGGCAGAGGGAGAAGCAGGCTCCCTGTGGGAAGCCCGATGTGGGACTCAATCCCAGGACTCCAGGATCAAGCCCTGAGCCAAAGGTTCAACCAGTGAGCCATCCAGGCGTCCCTCAAAAATGAACAATTATTTTTATTTTATTTTATTTTTTTATTATTTTATTTTATTTTATTTTATTTTTTATTTTGAACAATTTTAAGAAAACCGGTAATGGCTTATTATTTTCCTGCTGAAAAGGGTGACTAAGAACCCTTTCCAAAAAAAAAAAAAAGAACCCTTTCCCTCCAGGGAATGGCTTGCGTGTTAAGATTAGGACCAAAGAGGGGACAAGGATATGGTCATAAATCCCAGGACACATCTCAGTCCTCGTTTCTGTCAATAGTACTCTGAGAGATGTACGGATTGTGGCAATGCCTTGCAGTAGTAGCGAACACCTCCAGGTTATACTGGTGGTTCTCAAAGCGCGGCCAGAGGACTCTGGGAGGGGGGCGGCCTGCAACCTTTCCAGGGAGTTTATAAGGTCAAAATGTCTCATGATAACACTTAGGCAATATCTGCTTTTCCCCCACCATTGTCTGTGCCCCATTGATGTCTGCACTCTGGAAAACTCTAGAACATCATCTCACACTGCACTGGTGGCAAATGACACTAACCTTCCATGGTGGGGGAAATAAGCCAACTTCACTTAAGAGCATCCTTGAAGGCATGGTAAAATGTATGCATTTTAGGGGCGCCCGGGTGGCTCAGTCCATTAAGTGTCCCCCTCTTGATTTCAGCCCAGGTCATGATCTTAGGGTGGTGAAATCGAGCCCTGTGTCCAGCCACACGCTGGGCATGGATGGAGCCTGTTTCAGATTCTCTCTCTCCCTATCCCTCTGCCCCTCCTCACTATCCCCCTCTCTTCCAAAAAATTTATTCATTTTATTAAATATCAATCCTTCAATATGTGTCCTTTTAACATTCTGAAAAAACAAGAAGGACACATAAAATACTCCTATTGCAAGCTGCAATATGATAGTCTTCTTGAGGAAAAGCCTGAGCGTGGTTGAGCTGCCTTTTTAATGAGACATCGCAAAACTGACAAAACTGTGGTTTCAGGCTCGGGTATCTGGCAGACATTTTCCCCAAAATGAACAAAGGGAGCCTGTCACTTCAAGGCAAACAACTGACCACATTCGTTGCCAATGATGCAATTTTAGTTTTCAAGCAAAAGTTAGAATTTTGGAAAGGCTGCTTCTGCCATAATGAGCCCGACAGCTTCCCAGTACTTTGAGACTTCTCCGAAGGAGATTGGTGGTGGTATTAGTACAGGTGATTTTGCTTTCTGGATACTGGGTAATGAAGTATGTCGACATTTGGAAGACCTGCGTTAGTTAGCGACCCAGTATTTTCCAAATGACCAATGCATGATATTACAAAATCAGGCATGTGTTAGAGGACCACTCACAGTGCAGGAGAGATGGATAGATTTTAATGTAATAGGATACATTCTGTTAAGTAGGCCATGAATATTCATTAATATGGCTTCAGATTCCACATTACAACTATCCTTTTAGAAACTACTACTCGTCAAGACGGCTAGCCACAATTTTCTGAAAATTGTGTGAGGCTGAAATTTCTTCACGTACTTTATCCAAAACAACAGATACATGGCAATAGAATGAATGCAGAAGCAGATAGGAGAGTCCCACTATCCTTTCACCCAGGCCTTAAAAAGATTGGCAATAATAGAAAGCAACACCACTCTACCAGTTGTTGTTTTTTTAAATAATTTAGCAGTTTATTTTCTTTCTTTTTTTTTAAGATTTATTTATTTATTTATTTACTTACTTACTTATTTATTTATGATAGACACAGAGAGAGAGAGGCAGAGACACAGGAGGAAGGAGAAGCAGGCTCCATGCTGGGAGCCGACATGGGACTTGATCCCCGGACTCCAGGATCGCTCCCTGGGCCAAAGGCAGGTGCTAAATCGCTGAGCCACCCAGGGATCCCTATACCAGTTTTTTTTTTTAATAAAAATATGTCTATAGTAATGTCATGAGCTTATTATTGATCTTTCAGAGAAATTAATAGTTTCAAAATTTCTTGGTTTTAATTTTCAATATGGTAAATGTCAATAGATGAGACCCACGCAACTAATAGCCCTCTGGGTCCTCACTAATACTGAGTGGAAAGGGTCCTGAGACCAATCCGTTCAAGAACAGCTGACTGCATGGCAGCCAGACCTAACTCTCAGATGCAACTCCTACACTCATAAAAATGAAAGGAAATGCCTGTTTCATCCTCTTCTCTGGAGTTAATGGCCTTGGATTGTGTTAGGTAGGCATTTCTTTTTATTTTTTTTATTGACACAGTCACTTTGATTGTTGAAAGAGAAACTCTTTATCGTCACAGCAGTGCCCAGGACAGCTACCATCCAAATCCACATTGCCTTTTATGAACCAACAAGTCCCATCCTTTTTTATCCCACTCACGTCACGCATCATTTTTTTTTTTTTCAAACTACTATGAAGTTTGCTTGTTGGGGAAAAAAAAAAGACATTTGCTTTTTGCCGAAATACTTTTCAAAGGACGTATGTTTAAGGGCGAGGCATTTGCAGCTACTTTGGTGTTGACTCTGCTAACTCGTGGTGCCCAACAACAAGCTTACATATCATCAAATTGACTTCCTGTGCAGAAGGTCAAGGCGACCACTCAGCAGCAGCCCCCCACCACTCCCATTCCCAACTGTCCACACAGTTACCTGCCTTCTGTGTTATGTCAACATTCAAGGTTTAACATTGTCATGACTCTGCAAATACTGTGCACACCAGGGCCAAGCTGTATCCTGTGCTGTAATCGACCTTCCTCTCTGTGCGATTCAGTGTCTCCTGGGAGTTAGGTTTCCTACGTGTCTATAACGAAATGATCCCCAAACTCTGCCAAAGCCGAACTTTTCTCGAGGGGTGGTCAGGCTCCTAAGGTGATCTGCAGGTGGTCCTTGGAGACGTTAATTAAGAGACCTCAGACTGACGGGTTTACCTCCCAGAAGTCAGAAGTCAAGAGGTAAAATTGAGTCGAAAATGCTCAATTTTCTCTTCTAGTGCATGGATATGTGTGTATGGATATAAATGTGTATCTTTTTTTTAAATTTTTTTTTTATTTATTTATGATAGTCACACAGAGAGAGAGAGAGAGGCAGAGACATAGGCAGAGGGAGAAGCAGGCTCCATGCACCGGGAGCCCGACATGGGATTCAATCCCGGGTCTCCAGGATCGCGCCCTGGGCCAAAGGCAGGTGCTAAACCGCTGCGCCACCCAGGGATCCCTGTATCGTTTTTGTTTTTTTTTTTTAGATTTTGTTATCTATTCATGAGAGACAGAGGCAGAGACACAGGCAGAGGGAGAAGCAGGCTCTCTCTGCAGGGATCCCAATGCGGGAGTCCATCCCAGGACCCTGGGATCATGACCTGAGCCGAAGGCAGACGCTCAACCACTGAGCCATGCAAGCATCCCGATATATATGTGTATCTGGTTTGCATACTTTTACTTTCCCAGAACTCTTGGTCTTGGAATATTCCTTTTCAATTTTTAGAGCCTCCTGTTCTTATTTCATGGCTGCAGTATCCTCTGCTCCCTTTTTTGCTATCTCAGATTTTCTTTTTTTCTGTTTGTATTTGTCTCTGTCTCTCGTAATAGAGGGATTCCTCAAATGCCTGGTTTTCTTTGGCTACATATTTAATAGGAAGGCCCTAAGAAGCTAGGTTAGGAGGTCTGTATGTGCAGGTGGGAGTCAGAGACGGGGGAACTTCACCATGGTGAGATGTAAGTGGCAAGCTGAAAGTCAGAGGGTCTGCAGATCTTTTCTCTAAAGAGAAATTCTCCCTCTCTGCGTGGCTGGTTGGTCATGAGAAAAGCCTGGCTGCCAAGGAGGCTGCCATTTGGGGAGCTGAGCAGGGATGCAGGGGGAGTTCATTAGTCCGAGTAGAGGCTGTTACTTAATCTCTATTTTCGGAACCCATCTTCCACGAGCAAGTACTCTTCTTGAGAGGCCAAGTATCTGGGATTTCTCTATGTTAACTTTCAAACAAATTGGCACCCTTGTCTTCAGAGATAACCAGTGCCTTCGAAGCAGAGTCCCCATGCTCCCATTCCATTTGAAAGTGAGTTTTTCAAGAAGAGCAATAATTAAAAATAGAAGCAGTCATCAAAAGAAGCTTTTAAATATAGCAATGAAGTCTTTATGGAAGCAAAAGAAAGCCAATAAAGGAATGTTGACGGGATCACAAAAGCAGCTCAGTGTGGCTATAAATATCGCTCCAAAGCTTCTTGAGGTTACATGCTTGTTTATCGAAGGCCTTAGCCGGCACCTTTTTATTGCCTAGGCTTTAAAACCTGTGGCTTAGTCCCAGTATTCTATTCAGTTTAGAATTCTCCTAAAAAGAATGCAACTTGAAAATTTGCCTTGTTTTCCTATAGTGGCCCTAAATAATGTTTGAGGGTTGTTTTTTTTTTTTAACAACCAATTACAAGATTTATTTTTAAAAAGCTTCATGATCCCCAGCAACATAGGACCTTCCCTCACCTCCCCCTCCTGGAACCAACACCAGCAACTTGTCACAGTGTCCCCGTGCCTGCTGGCTGGAAGGCTCTTGGGAAATGAGGCAACACAGGCCTGGAAGCAGCCAGGAGAACAGTATTGCACCCACAGTACCGAAGCTGAGGAAACTCAAAGGCATGAAGCATTTTAGATTTTCAAAGCAGAATAGTTAGCCAGCATCAAAGGAAAAGGAGTCCACCTGAGACATCTGTAGCATGAAGGGGCAGGTTGCTGGGACTTGCCTTATTTCTCCCAAATTCTGTCCTCCATCTGATGTCTGAGAGAGTGCTGGAGGCAGGAAATACAGACTGACAGGGGAGGAGGAGGAGGAGAAGCATCCGAGGAGCCCCAGATATGATACTGCTGTTGGGAATTCACTCATGAAAATGAAATATCCCCACATTTCACCTGGGGAGAGTTGCCCGATTTATCAGTATTACTCCGAAAACATGGGAAACTTTCCTGTTTCTCCGTCTGTGTTGTTTCAATGGGCATTCTTCAGAAAAGAACAGCAACAGTCTTATACTGGTAAAGGGGCCAAAGTAAGAGAAGTGAGAGCGCCCGTCTCCAGGCAGTCTTGCACCACCGTTTGGGAGGCACCAGGCCCACAAGCAGGCCACCAGGCATTGCTCTCCCCAGTTTCTCCTTTAAAAGGACTCATTTGGCCCTAGCCAATCTCTCCTATGAGTCATGAGCCGTCTACAGTGACCACTCCCCATGGCTGCACCCAAACATGCACTGCCTTGAACAGAGTATGTGCAAAGTAGCTCGATGGAGGAGAAACCCACAGCCATCACAGCAAGGCAGCTCCTCTTGGACTAGAAGTTACTCCCTGACTGGCAGGTCAGTACAGGCAGAGAGGGTGGGCTCTGGAGCAAAGCATCGAGGCCTAATCCTGGCTCTCTCCCTCGAACACGGTACGGATCTCTAGCACATTTGCCAGGCCCAGAGCCAAATGAAAACAAGGGGCCCCTTGCTCAAAAATGAAGAATTTCACGATAACAGCAGATAGAGCTCTAAAGCAGGAGGTGGTCCTTGTAAGCACAGGGCGACTGCACAGGCCACACGCCCATGGAACTGGCTGCGAGAGATATGTGAGTTAGCTGCACACCAGCATTTAGCCAGAGCTCAAGAAATTATCACACCCCCACAGAGCCTCGACTTCAAGTCACACCATCTCGAACATACTATCCAAATGTGGTGAAAATCCAGCCACCTAGTTCTCTGTGATTATGGTAACAGACAAACCCAATTTTATAAATCTGATTAAGAGCAATCTGGCCAAGGGTGATACCCCTTTTTAAACCCTGGGATTTTTATCAGTGAATCAACTATGCTGACTAAAAATCCAGTCTCATCTGAAAGCCTGGGTAGCACCATATTGTGCTTCATTTTTGTGGATCAGTTAAAAAAAAAAAAAGATAAGCACATCCTTATTTATCATGGCCACGGAGAAATCCACGTGTTGTCTGATGAGTCAAGAGAAACTGGAAATAACTAAAAGTTTAAAACAGATGACAATACCAGATATGCCTCACGACTGTGCGGAAAAAACCACAGCTTAGTTCATATGCAAGTAGCTAAGTCCAGCAATACACTTGGCCAAGCATAGATCTTTGGAAGCTAGGATCCATGACTAAGGATCAAGAAAAGGGATGCCATGTCTTGGAGAGAATGTGTGAATCAAGCCAGCATCTGCTTTCTCTTTCATTGTGGTTTCCAGCCTTAGGAAGGGGAGGTGACTTGGGGCACGTGGCTGGCTCAGTGGGTAAAGCGTGTGGCTCTTGATCTCAAGGTCATGATTTCAAGCCCCATTTGGGCATGGAGGCCACTTAAAAAAATAAATAAATAAAATAAATAAATAAATAAAAAGAAAAAAGACTTAAAAAAAATAAAAGGAAGGGGAGGTGACCTGGTTATATCGGGTGAGTGCCTTGATGCAAGTAACATCACGGAATCCAGAAGCCAAGTATGGGCAAAAATCTCCAAAGGGTATTATTCCTCAGGTGTTACTTCTTTCAGTTAAGATTTCTAAGACTAATGTCAGAGTTAAAACAGGTGCCCAAAGCATAGCAAAAATGAAGAAAGCAAATTGTGCGGTTGGGAATAAGGTGTATTTGACCTCAAAGCTCATGTCTTCCCACCTGTGGTGGTGCCAGCTGAGTCCTGGCTCTGCCACACGCTGGCTGGGTGTCCAGCCCTTCCCTCTCCGAGGCTCAGGCAAAGGTGTGCTGGGTGCCCGGTTCAGTTCTCAGCTCAGGCTGGGTCTGCTCTTTATTTATTTATTTTAAGATTTTATTTATTTATTCATGAGAGACAGAGAGAGGCAGAGACACAGGCAGAGGGAGAAGCAGGCTCCCTGCAGGGAGCCGGATGCAGAACTCCATCCCAGGACCCTGGGATCACAACCTGAGCCAAAGGCAGACGCTCAACCATGGAGCCACCCAGGTGCCCCTGGGTCTGCTCTTGATGTGGGGAGTGCTGTGTAGTAATGGGTAAAGAACACAGATCTCAAAGGTAGGTCTCCATGTGTACTGTGTCTCTACTTGTCATTAGTAGCAAAGTCTCAAGCAGATTACTTAATTTTTCTACATCTGATTCTTAACCTGCACCATGGAGATAATACTACCTCCTTTGCGGAGCTGGGAGAGACCTGCCTGGAATAGCGTGTGCCTAGCTGCTAATAGGCATCAACAAGTGGGTTTTGACTGCGTCCCTAATTTCATAATCTGTAAACCAGGCAGGAGAGAGGAACCATATCATGTTGTGAGCCCAGGAAGTTAAAGAACTTGCATTTGCTGTAAGAAACCCACATGCGAGAGGCACCTGGGATCCAGTCCTGCATCGGGCTCCCCACAGGGAGTCTGCTTCTCCCTCTGCCTGTGTCTCTGCCTCTCTGTGTCTCTCATGAATAAATAAATAAAATCCTAAAAAAAAGAAAAAGAAACCAATGTGCTGAATGTCTATTATTTTAAAGAAGGAATCATAAGCTATATTATATTCAAAGAATGGTGGATAAATTTGTTCCACAGATCCCAGAGCACCTTTTATTGTCCTATGCACTCTCCAAATCCACCAAAGATCATTTTAAGATTGAAACTGACTTTCATATATTATTTGCCACCAAATGAGCCTTATCTAATTGAATACTGGGCAGAGAACACATGCAGAAACACTATGAAGTAGGATTATTCCAAACACACGAATGAGGAACATGTTCTAAGATGATCTTAACTAACCTGCAACTAGTATCACGAAGCATCTAGAACAGTGTGTTATAATCATTCCATGAAGGTTATTTCTAGTGTAGATGACTACGGAGTTGGTTTAGAGTATCTCAACTGCTGTCCCTTTGTGGTAAGGACCAAACTGGAAATAAGGCACAGGATCTCCTAATTCCTGGTGAATGGTCTTCTGAGTCAATTCAGAATTTAATTCAGACTGCAGAAGAGAATTGAGGTATTATCGATGGTTGCAGAATTTCTGGTGCCATATTGATCTGCAAGAAGATCCAGCTCTAAGTGTTGGGGGGATCTGGTGACGCAACAATCAACCACAATCCAAACTCACCTGTTGCGTTTGCTGTTGGAATGGAAATAAAATCTGACCTTATTCTATGCACTTCACTATTCAAAGAAATACATTTGCAAATATAACTTGATCTCACATTCAGTCTTGGTGGCTTACTTAAAAAGCAGTCTCTTTATATTTTTGTTTTGAATAGACCTTCTTTTATTACTTGTGTTTGTTTTAACTAGGCAACGTATTCCATGCTCTACTTCAGTTTCTGCCTCCACCTATTTCTCAGAAAAACAACAACAACAATTTGACTTTGTTGAGGGGAGTATGAACACCCCCTCCCATTTAAGTCAGGTCAATGAGCTAAATGCTGGCGACGCTCTAAGTCCTTGGAGCTACTGCCTCTAAAAGCTCTTTATACTTGCTTTTACCATCTTATAAAAAGGCAGTGGATGAGTTTTTATGTTGACTTTATGGCCTTTCTTCTCACACCACACAGATATCTTAACGTTAGGGGCCCCTGCCAGTCACTGTAGACGCATGCAAACCTAATGCATAAGTTCAATGCTGCCTACAGTTTATGCCCAGTGGGAAATAGATGTTTAATTGACCAATTGTAAGATTGAATAAGTGGGCAGGCAGAACGATAACACAGCCCCATCTATGGATACATGTCCCAAGAGCAGAAAGGATCATAGACTCTTTCTTGAGCCACTAACACCAGGTCTCTATTTTGAAGAGAAATTCTTTCATTATTTCAGCATGTAGTGCTATATACAACCTCTTGGGAGGCACAGTAGGAAAAATGAAATAAAATGAAAAATCCTGGATGAAAAAGTATGTTTTTTGATGTGTTCAAACATTGCTAATGGGAAATTATTTCTGCAATTCATTCTTACATTCTGGAAAAGAATAAACTTTTGATATTACATCCCAATTCTAGCATCTTCAAATATGGGTGGTGAGCACATAAATTTGTGTTTGGGGATCCCCTCCCCTCCCAAACCAATTCTCAAATGCTAGACCTGATAAAGTGAAAGTCCAGAAATAAGTCCAGGAACAAGGACAGATCTTAAAAATGGGAAAACATGTTCCTTTCATTCATCTGCTCACCCAACTCTTCCAAAGGGCAGCTGAGTCCTCATCTGGCAGGCAAACAGCTCCAGAACCTCTGTGGCCTCCAGTTCCCGAAATGTTGTATACTCGGTTTCTTAAAATAATCTGACCGCTAGTGAGTAAGTCTCATGAAATTGTACTATCTTTTATCCAGATATCATGACAATCTCTGTCCAATGGCTTCTGGTATGTCAAACATGCTCTCTTCCAGGCTTTCTGTAATGTCTCGTTTACTGGATTAGACCCAAGGGTCAGCTTCATAATTTGAATAGTGTAAAGTAATATTTGATATTGTGTGACCACCAAATTTTGTGAAGAGGACACCTTTAAAAATGACATCCTCCTGATGACCCAACTATGTACATTGAAGACGGGGTCTGGTTATAACATGAGTGGAAAGCTCGGTTGCTGCGCAGTCTTGCCACTGCCTTATGTTTGTCACATGTCCACGGCCATGGTTGCAAACAAGGGTACGACAAAGTCCAAACAACATACAACATGGAACAATTTAAATGTCTTGGCATGGCAGGACTGCCCAAAGTTTTTATTCTCTTTGTGCTTTTCGTTTTTATAATCAGAGGAGTGTTACGATTTTAAACATTTCTAATTTTGAAAATGACAAAAAATTTACATTCTTAACCATTTTTAAGCACATGGGTCGGTCGTGTTAAGTACACACATATGATTGTGCTGCCACCAATCCCCAGGACTCCCTCATCCCAGAGGAACGCTATTTTTAAAAGAGATAATCAAATACTTCTCCAGATGGACCTCATTTTTCAAATTAAACGCAAAGATGGCCAATGGAACGGTCTAATCAGACTAAACCAAGATAATCGAATAGCCTTACCAATTTGCGAATGAACATAACGATAAGCAATGGGCTTTTAATCTGCTTTTGATACAGTGTGGGAAGAGGTCGTTGGCCGAGATGTAGGGATCATACTGAATTTTCTCTGTGTAGCTCCTTAGAGAGTTGTTACTGAAATGCCTCATGATGAGCAGATTTCCTTCTTACTCAGGACTCAACGCGATGGTGCTCTGGGGTTCTGTGCTAAGCCTCGGAAATAGCGGGGAAGATGGTGTTCAACACACAGCCTCCAGGAGCAAGTCAAGCACCGCTAGGGAATTCAGGTAGTCACTCATTAACAGGTTATGCACTGGCGCTTCAGAGAGAGGCCGGAGGAGGCTTGTTCTAAACTTTTCCACCATTTCAGCAGCTAATTTCTATGGAGTCATTCAGCAACACTATTAATACTGGTATTAAGGTCTGTGTCACTGCTGTACCAACGACACTTCACCTGGCCAAAGTTAATGCTTTTCCAAGTGCTGTCAGTTAGAGGACAATCCTGGTTCTGAGCTGAAGGAATTCCCATCTAAATGCAAATCAACACCAGCCCGTCTAGAATTTCTAGCATGTATGAGCAGATACATTTTTCCATCATCAAACGTTCGGCCCCCAAAATGCATTTTCATACAACTGTATTGGCAAGAAGTGTCCCTCATTAGAATGAAATCATGCTTGCTTTCTTCACTGCACCAGTAGCTCCGTAGGTAAGGGTGTTCAGTCTTGATTTCTTTGATTTAATGCATGATACATAAATGGGACAAAAAGAATCATTTTTCAAACCTCTGCTTTTCCCCTCCAGAATTACATATCAGGCTCCTGGGGGCCTCTATTTGATGTCCCAAAAGAATCAAAGAAAGTGTGGCCCAAAGGGAGCTTAACTTTCATTCTGAGATCTACTTCCCTTCCTAATTCAAGGACACTGCCGTCCATCCTTTCATGCCAGAAACAGAAGAATCACCTCGAGCCCTCCTCCTACACACCGCATACCTGGGTCTCACCCAGGCTGGCCGATTTTATCTGCTACATGCCTTCATAATTAACCCCTACCTTTTAGTCTACACTCCTCTGGCCTTAATTCAGCCCTTTGTTGTGTCTCCTGAACAACTGTTCTCTTTTCTTTATTGGTCTGCTTGCTTAGTCTTCTAGAGGCTTCCTCTAGTCTCTTGCCTGCCACTGGAGTAATCCTTCTATTAAAATGCGGGGCTGTGGGGTGCCTGGGTGGCTCAGTTGATTTTGGCTCAGGTCATGATTTCAAGGTCATGATCTCAAGGTCATGAGATGTAGTCCTGTGTCAGACTCTGCAATCAGTGTGGAGTCTGCTTGAGAGATTCTCTCTTTCCCTCCCCCTCTACTCCTCCCCAGCTCATGCTCTCTCTCTCTCAAATAAATAAATGAAATCTTTGGGGGGAAAAAAAAAAACTCACAGCCAGCCAACTCATTACTCTAACCCGCTGCCAAGGCAGGCAACAAAGACTTTTTGCATTTGCATCCTTTCCTCCCTCAAGGAGATGAAGGGTCGATGAATAAGGGTCCTTCCATCTTAAATTTATATTACCCTAAATCTCCTCAATTCAGTCCAGTAGCAGACTGTAGGACATTATAACGCTCTGAGGATAAGGAGAAGGCAGGTCCCTCAGTCCTAACTTTTTAGGATTACCTCCCAGATTGCCAACTTGATGGCCGGTCTGATTGCTGGGACTCTGGCGGGCAGGCCCTATGACTAACTTCCCTTCTGCTCTCCCACGGAACTGGCTCTACTGCTGGACTTTAGTGGGGGAGGGCTCTACTGCTGGCCTCTTGCCTTTCTGGGGACGAGTCTCACCTTGGCACTTTGCATGGGATGGCCTATTAATTAAGGAGATGCAGTAACGGAAGGCTCTGGCACAGATCAGTCAGGAGCTGGCAAGTTTTTTTTTTTTTTTTTCCTGAAAAAAGACTAGATAATAAATATTTTGTATTTTGCGGCCATCTGGTCTCTGTTGCAACTACTCACCTCTGCTGTTGTAGCATGAAAGCAGCTACAGACGATGCATAGATGAATGGGCGTGGCTATTGTATTAATAAAACTTTAAGTACAGAAAGAGATGATGGGCCAGGTTTGGCCCCAAGGCCAGCTCTTGAATTAGGCATATGTGAGCTAAGATGCTAAGTCCGTGTGTGATTGGTGGGCTGAGAAGCCTGGACTTCTCTAGAGGCCGTATGAAATCATACCATGAACATGGGCTTTGGAGATCAGCTTCCTTGGTTTAAGATTTGACTTCTGTGTTGGCTAGCAATGCAGCTTTGGGAAGCTTACTCAGATGCTCTCCATTGATCCTCTTGTATCTTTGGAGGATAGAGGGGTGGGTAGAGAAGGTGGGAGGCTTGGGAACCTGTACATCCCCTTCCATTAGCACATTCACATGCTCAGGCCATGCCCATCTTTGAGAGAAATGCCCTCTGCCTACCCAGCTCCCTCATGGCTCCTCTTTACTCCAAATTTCATGACAAAGCTGCCTCCATCGACCCTTTGTCACCATGCGCTTGCCTAGAGGTCCCTGGAAGGCTAGCTTCTGCCCTGAGCTTAGAGAGAGCCGTGATCAAGATGGTTTCTTCAACAAGAGATATAGTCAGTCAAGGCCTGTTGCATAGTTAGGTGACATCCTTGACAATAGCAGCCCAGGGAAGGAAAAAGCTAATTGCAACATTTTCCACCTCCAAGAAGAGGTGCTATCTGTAGATCACCCTGAAAACTTCCAGGGAGCATCCCAATGCCATGTGACGCCAATATTTGAACCATTGCCTTATCCAGAGTTGCTTCTTTTGGGTGGAAAAGTTCAAGATGAGTCCTAAAGTAGCTGCAGTCATGATGGTTGATTTCACCAACAGAGGGGTTGGCTCTATCAACCAAGACATCAAAATAACTCACTGTGGGAAATTTACATTTGTATCCCTGTCATCATGATGCCGAGTGCATATCTCCCATCTGTTAGGCTGTGGCTCCTGGGTGAGGAGGTGGAGGCACTCCTCAGCTGCTCTAGCCTCGGGTTCCGGCTCCATGGGACCTGCTCTTGCTGAGACTCTTGAGGCAGAAATGATCTCCACTGTCCTCAAACACTCAGTACCTAATATGCTGCCAGGCACATGACAGGATCTTATGAAACAACAGTTGAACGAGTCATTTCCCTCATGGGCCCCTGGGGAGGTGACAGAGGTAGGCCATTTGACGAATTAAAGAAAAATTGAGGATAAAAAGATGCAACATCCTTTCCTGGAGCTCACTACCCTGGGGAACAGAATAAATAAGAATCCGAAAGACCCAGGCCAGTGCTCAGAAAAACAGGCTAAGCTCTCAGCCAAGTACATCTCTCTTATTTGGGCTCTGCCTTCCTCTGCTCATCAAGTCATGATTCTACCAGGGCAGGGACACAGGAAGGATGCCAATTATAATACCTTCTTTTGACAGCTAGGAGAGTAGATATTCTCCACTTGCCTCTTCAACACACTGGCAACACTTGTGTAAGCAACAACTCTCACGATAGCCAATCCTGTTATGAATCGGTTCTCTCTGGTGCTCCTACTCCTTGACCCAATGTGAAATTTTCCCAAACTATTTTTAAAATATCTAATCTGTTGTGAGTAACAGACTATGGAACTGTTAGTTTGCCATTTCTGAGCAGATAATTTTAACACCAAGACCTTATTAGCTTGTAAATTGATATTTAAAATGGTAGACAGGAATATAAAAACAAAACAGTGCCTATTAAAATCTTATCTATTCCTTAATGTCAAGTGATTTGACATATTTTTAGATTTTGGGGGGCACCTGGGTGGCTCAGCGGTTGAGCATCTGCCTTTGGCTCAGGGTGTGATCCTGGGGTCCTGGGATTGAGTCCCACATCAGACTCCCTGCAGGGAGCCTGCTTCTCCCTCTGCCTGTGTCTCTGCCTCTCTCTGTATCTCTCATGAATAAAGAAATAAAATCTTAAAAAAAAGTATTTTTTAAAAAAAGTATTTTTAGGTTTTTAAAGTGCTTTCTTATCTTAAAAAATAAAAAAGGTAATTATTCCAAATAACGATCTTGAAAGACTGGTTGGTGATTTCCTTCCAAATATTCATAACTGGGAATACCGGGGATCTCAGAGATTGATTCAGTGGTAAGTTGGTCAGTGTTTAAAAGAACCCCAACCTTGTGAGTTTATTATCTATTGAATTCAATTAATTATATATTATCTCCCCCACATACATGATAAAACAAGTATAAGTTATCTTTTGATATGTAACCAATCACCCAAAACTCAGTGGCTTAAGAGAATAATAGTAACTATCTGTGATAGACTGAATTGTGTCCCCCACCTCTAGATTTATAGACTGAAGCCCTTGGACCCCAGTGTGACAGAACTGTGAGCCAAATAAGCAGCTGCCATCATAAGTTTTGGGGAGGTTTGTTATGTGGCAACAGAAGAATGGGTACAGCACCCAAGTCCAGATCCTGGACTTCTAGCCTCCAGAACTGTGAGAAATGAATTTCTTTCTTCCTTTTTTTCTTCCATGCAGGGAGCCTGACGTGGGACTCGATCCCAGGACTCCAGGATCACGCCCTGGGCCAAAGGCAGGAGCTTAACCACTAAGCCCCCCAGGCTTACCTCTTCCTTTTTCTTTTTTGAGGACTTTTAATTTATTTATAAGAGAGAAAGAAAGAATGCGAGCAAATGTCAGCAGGGAGAGCAGCAGAGGGAGAGGGAGAAGCAGACTCCCCACTGAGCAGGGAGCCCCACATGGCTGAAAGCAGATCCTTAACCAACTGAACCACCCAGGCGCCTTGAGAAATGAATTTCTGTTAAGCACCCTAGTTTGTGGCATTTTGTTATAGTAGCTGTAGCAGAATAAGACATTATTTCTTATGGTTTCTGTGAGTCAGCGATTCACAAGCAGTTCAGATGGGTAGTCCTGGATCTCTGGTATCAGCTGGGGCTGCAGTCTCACCTGAAGACTTGAGTGGGGCTGGAGGTTTCATGTCTGTGGTGGCTCACGCCCGCTACTTGGGAGTTGGTGGTGGATGTTGGCTGGGGCCTTAGTTCCTCTCCCCTTGGGCCTAATAAGACCTTTTTTCATTCATCCCCAACCAACCATGCTGAACCCTTTTCTTCATATTAAATACATGTTAAATATATCATATTTAGTTTAGTTTATATGTTAAATTTAGTTAATATATTACATATTAAATATATAAGAAGAAATATTTAGTTACATGTTAAATATATCATAGTTTAGTTACATGTTAAATACACCATAAGAAGAAATGTGATACTCTTTACTTTCACCTGTCAGAATTTGGGGATTGTAAATCGAAAAAATAAAATAGAGAATAAGTCCATGTTTAAAGGCTGTGATGTACTACTCAGATCCCCTTTCAGAAGTGAAGGGTTTGCCCCTCAGCTACTGGGAATCTGGCAAGCAATGGCCCTCAACTTCTGGCCAGCATTGCCCTTGGCTGAGGAGAGTTACCTTGCCCATGGTTAACCCTGTTCCAGGAGAGCTGCCATCTAATGTTGATGGCAAGGACAGAAAGGTTGCCATCTAAGGTTGATGCAAGGATAGAAAGGCCTGGCTCCTCTGCCCCAACTTGGGACAAGTCTGGGGAACCACCCCAGCTTTCATGCTCCCTGAGGGTCTGTTGAGGACCTTGTGGAGACAGCACGGCATCACGGCTTCTCCCACAGACCCTCTTCCCTCCTTCTTTCCTCCCTCAGGCATCAATCCCCAGAGTGCTTCCTCATGAACATCCTGTACATTAATTTCTGTCTAGAATCTGCTTCTCAGGAAACACAAGCTGTAGCAGCCACTTTTTCAAGGAATTACTCTCAGAAGAGTTAACCATCTAAATTAGACTCCTTATATAGAGATAAATGAACCTCTAGACTCCAGTATGCTGTGTTCAGCTGCAGACGCAGCTGTTGAAATCAAGTGATAAGACGTGAGGTAGATCTCAAAATTGGCCCACACCCTTCACCTCTTCCTGTCTCCATGCTCTCTGCAATGTGACTTTGTCACTTCTGCTTCATTCTGTTGGCCAAAGCAAGCAAAAAAACCCAGCCTAGCTTCAAGGGGAGGGGAAACAGATTCTATCTTGGGTAAGAGTTAGTGTACCAGTTCTAAGCCAAGGCCTCTATAAGACTTGCATATACTCCCATGCCTCTTGGAATCATGCCACTGTCATAAGAACAAGTCTGGGATAGCCTGCCAGGGGAGGACAGACCACATGGAATGGAGGTGAGACATTCCAGCTGAGGCTGCTCTGGGCCAAGTAACCTGGTAAGTGACCACAGATGTGTGAGTACGCACAGCCAAGACCAGAAGAATGCCCAACCCAAATTGATGACCCACAGCATCGTGAGCTGAATAAACAGCTGCTGTCTTAAGTTTTGGGGAGTTTGTTATGTGGCAATAGAAGAACAGGCATGGTACCCAATCCTGTTGGATACAGGAATCAACCAGGAAGAGAAGAAGAGACCCTGAGCCACGACAGATGCCTTGGGTTCCATCACTGGCTCAGGGGCTGCTGCGAATGGCTCAAACCTGCAATCTTCTTACAGGATCATCCTTGGGGGATGGATGCCATCCCAGCATTTCCCTCCACCTGGGCATCCCATAGCTAACAGCTGCTTGGTGTGAGGGTCAAAAGCCCAGCCTCCTTGCCTCCAGACAGGGAAAATTCTGGTGCAGTTTGCACTCCAGAGCTCCCCTGTCGTCGGCTGAGGCTACATCTCATCCCAAACCACAAAGTCACCTTTCTTCTTCTCTCCTCTTGTACCTACAGGTTTATTCTGAACACTCTGTAATAAAGCAACAAACTTGCACCCCAAACCCCATCTCAGACTGTTTCTGGGGACTCTGACCCAAGACATAGGTCAAGAGTGAAATCCCTAGAAGAGAAAGGGGAGGATCACAGGAATGGCTGTTATGGAAAGGGAACCAGAAAAGTACCAATCACTTGAATACCTTCACATCAAGTTTTTCAATGCATGGAACATGATTCTTCCACTGTCCGAGACAAAAATCTCCTGCCACCCAAGGAATTGCACCCATTTCCTTGATGAGCAGAACGTAAGGCTCACTTTTTCTCTTCGGTCTTTTACTGATTACTTCTTTTTAATCCTGTCCCGATTAGAGTTTCAACTTAGGGCAGTCCGGGTGGCTCAGTGGTTTAGCACCGCCTTCAGCAGTTCGTGACCCTTGGAGACCTGGGTTGGAGTCCCGCATCGGGCTCCCTGTAGGGAGCCTGTTTCTCCCTCTGCCTGTGTCTCTGCCTCTCTGTGTGTCTCTCATGAATAAATAAATAAAATCTTAAAAAAAAAAGAGTTTCAACTTATTCCCATTTATAGGAATTCCCATCACTTCCATTCCAACAGGGGCTGCCCCATCTCCTCCCCTCCACGTCAGGATTCTCGAGTTGTCTACACTAGAGATCTCTGCTTCTTTACCTCTTCACCATTCAGCCCACATTCCGTGGCTTCTGTACTTGACCACTGTATTCCTGCCAATGTCACCAGTGCCGACCTCAGGCCTTACATTCCAGGCCATTCTGTTGTATTTGACATCACTGGTAACTCCCTCCAAAGGCGTGAAATACAATGAAGCACATTCCTTTTGCCTCTGTGGTACTGTGTTTGCCTGTGTTGCCTACCTAATCTCAAGGCAATCCAGAATCCTTTTCTTTTGTTTGTGCCTTAAATGTCCATGTTTTTCTGGCTCACTTCTCACCTACCAGATATTTTTCTGGATTATTTCATCTACGATCATGGCATAAATTACCATTTATTCTGATGATGTTCAGTCTTAATTTCTAGCTCCAGATGCACATACCCAATTGCCCTTTGGATACCTCCTCTTGAAATGTTCCATGGGCACCTTATTATACCACCACCACCCGAACACACATATGCACACACACATGCCCCATGTGTGCTCACACACATGCACACATACATAGCCTGCTCCTCTTCCTCCCTTGTTCCCTATCCAAGCGAGTGCAACTACCATTCATCTAGTTTCCTGAGGCAAGACTTCTGAAATCACCCTTGATTCTTCTCTTTCCCCCTCAACCATTCAATCAGAGCATTCCAATTCCTTTAATTCAACCTCTTGAATAGGTCTTTACTTCTTAACACTGGTCCACTTTGTTCTACCGTTAGCTGCCACCAGGCTGAGATAATTTCATGCTGTGTCATGTCTGAATTCCTGTCCTACTCGAATCCAATCTAGTTTCCACATGTACCCAGACAGAGCATCCTATAATGCAAAGCTGATTATTGCTCTCAGCTGAAGAAAAGTCCACTTCCTTCCTCTGGGATTGGTTCTTCCACTCACTCAGACTGGACTGGGTGTTTTCTCCCATGATAACAACACAGGTTCTAGCAAACTCTGTTGTAATTATTTACCCGCCTGCATCTCCCAGATAGATGAATCTCCCTTCTTTGTTCAACCAGTTATTAGCTATTTCTTGAAGCCCTCCAATATATAATGTGCTGTTAATCAAGTCGTGAAAAGGACAAACATGTCCTTTCCTCACACATTTGTCACCTGCTCACCCTTTCCTTTTTTTTTCTGCTCACCCTTTCCAAACACAGTTTCTAGCACATAGCAGTTGCTTAGTAAGTATTTGCTGAGTAAATAAATGATAAAATGAATACTTTCTATCACAGACTAATTACCCTACCCTCATTCCAATTTTAGAATAAAATTCACATTTTATAAAAGTGATCTTCAGAGTCAATGTTTATAGAAAGTCTCTTTTTGTTCCAGAGGGCAGAAACAAATTATATCTGAATATTTTCAGGCTGACAGAAGTCTTTAAGCAATCACATCTCTCCAATGAAGATTATGCTGGGAGCAAATTCATGAAATCAGCCAAGCTCTTAAGGAACTGAATACCTAACTTAAAGAGGATCAACATAGCCTGATGACAAAGACGCACATTTTGTATGAATTTGAAATGAACACCAGCCCTGTTGCTAAGCAGGACCCAGCCCAGTCATGGCTGCAGGGCCCCATGACAAGGGCCCCTGGATGCCTCTGGTGATAACCTTACCCAGGGGACAGGCCTGTCTAATGTCAGCGAGCCAGTGTCTTCTGATTGTGAACGTATCATTTCAGAACATAAGTGGGGAGCCCCTGGTGATCACCCTGATTTTCTGAAGCTCACACTATATAAACACTGTAGTCTTGCCTGAATCACCTTTTAAAAAAATTAGAGTGAAATATACGTAACATAAACTTTACCATTTTAACCATTTTGAAGTGTATGATTCAATGGTATCCAGTACATTCACCCTGTTGTGCAAGCATCACCCATCATCTTCAGAACTTTTTCATCTTTTCAAACTGAAACTCTTCCTCACCGAATGACAATGCCCCATTCCTCCCCATCCAGCCCCTGGCGCCCACCATTCTATTTTCTGTGGCTGTGAATCTGACTACTCTGGGGGCCTTGGACATGTGGAATCACACAGCATTTGTGCTTGTACAACTGGCTTATCACTCAGAATAATGTCCCCAAGGATCATCCATGCTGTAGCAGGTGTCAGGACTTCCTTCCTTTTTAAGGCTGGGAAAGATCCCATTGTATGGAATACCCACACCTTGATTCTCCACTCAGGACATCTGGATGGTTGCTGAAATGCTGGCCGTAGGTGTGGAATTGCAGGCCCTGACGAGGACATGTGGCGTGTCCATCACTGAGTGTGGGATACTGCTGAGGACACTTCCATGCTGGCCCCAGAACCACCTTAGACATCCTGGAAGGACTCAGGCTTGTTGGCCTCAGCCATGGGCTTCTTAGTGGTGTGAAGCTTACACAGCTCAGAACACCATTTCCCAGTCAATGGCACATGAAAAAATTGACATTGGACTGAGAGTGCTCTCTGGATTCTCTTTTATTTAAATTCTGTAAGGCAAGCACAAAACTTCTACAATCACAGACAACCCTTATGGCTGTCACCATCACTTCCAGTGACCTAAACCGCAAATAGCTGCTCTCTCTTCAAATCGGTGTCTCTTCCTGAATGGGGTTATTCTATCCAGTATCACTAATCAATGAGAAAAAGCCAATATTTTGAGACGTTTGTGTCTCCTTTACCCTCAGAAGCCTCTCTGCTGGCCCTCCCCGCTGCTCATGGTCCCCACGGGCTCCTTCTACCCCCGATCTCCTAGGCCACAGGCCTCTGGTAGGTTTGGCACAAGGCTGGAGGGAGGGAGAGGCAGAGATGCCAGGATTTCTAGCCCTCAGCCTCAGAGGGGGCATCTCTGGCCAGTGGCTGCTTCTCCTCTGTGGCTCCTACTCCTGCCAGACAGTTCTACAGGGTTCTACTCCCATTGGGTGGGCTCCAGTCACACCACTGCCTCTCATTGCTCCTTTAGCCCTAGAGGTGTAGTGGCTTCCTGCTTTTGACAATCTGGGTTGCCTCACCATTCCCTTTTTGGATTCTTTTTGTTCCATTATCTCTATAACCAAGTCTCCCCTTGTTGGATGCACAGGAGAGCCTTTCTAGATCTTTTCTCATTCCCATTCAAGAACACGGATGACCCTCCTCCGAGGCCCAGAGCTCTCCAGGGTCAAGCTGCTCCTCATCTGGACTCTTCCTCTGCTTCCTTGCCCTCCTGTTTCCAGCCCACTTCCTAGTCTGACGCTGGGTTCCTGACCCTGAGAGGTGCCCACGGCCCTCCTTCTCCATGCTGCATGTCACCTCATTCCCACCCAAGTCATGGCTGGTTTTCTTCTCTGGAAGGCTCTCCCTTCACCTCTTCCTTCATTCAAACCCTACCACTTATGCAAGGCTCAGCTCCCCCGGCACTGCAGCAGCAGGGCAATCACGGCCCTCACCAGACCAGTGTTTCCCTTCCCTACTCCTCTAGTGTGGACCACCTGCTCACTCTCCACTCCCCACCCAGCCTTCTTTCTGCTTTTACTTAATTGTTTCATCTGAATGTTATTCTGTTCCCAGTAAGACTGGAATCCCCAGAAGGTAGAAACAAGAGCTTGCATCTGACCTCTTGGCATCTAAAACAACACTCTGCAAAACATACATCTCATAAAGTAATCACCAAGGGAGCACAGAGGATGGTGATGGCATGTTCTCTGCATGACAAACACATCTTTCCCTCCAAAGATAATGACTCTTATGGCTGGATACTGTCTTCCAAAAAGCTACGGTGAAATCTCAGCCTCTGATGGTTGTGAACGTGACCCTGTTTGGAAGCGAGGTCTTTGCGGGTGTGATCAAGTGAAGACAAAGTCCTATTGGAGTAGGGTGGGTCCTAATCTGATATGAGTGGTATCATTATGAGAAGAGGAAATCTGGCCACACGCCCAGAGACACAGGGTCCACAGCCACGTGAGGACAGAGACTGGTGTGATGCTACCACAAGCCAAGGTATACCCAGGGCTCCCAGAAGCTGGAAGAGCCAAGGAAGGGTCCTCCTCCCCAGAGACTCTGCAGGGAGCACGGTCCTGCCCAAACCAGGACTTCAGATCTCCAGCCTCTGGAGCTATGAGGCAACAGCTTCTGGTTCTTGTAGCACCCCACCCCCTGTTCCCTTCATGCCACTTTGGTTCAGCGGCCCCAGGGAATGACTACAGCAACTGAATCCAATAGTTCCATCCATATAGATGGACTTCAGGGACATGGTTCTTCTATCCCTGCTCGCACGTTCCTCAGAGGAGCCAGGCACGGATGGAGAGCATGTCCACGCTCCGGGCCCACCGTGCTGATGCTGAGCGCACAGGCCCTGCGGCTCAGCCAGCTTCCTTCATAAGTGCCCGTGGACCCTCCCCCTATGCAGGGGCAGGGATGCCTGGCTACCAGCCACCACTCTGCTCTGAAGCCTCACCTCCTTGGGCGCACTTCCTAACACAAATGGTGTCAAAACGTGAAATCTTAAAAGTCTAAAATAAAGCTTCATTTTAAAAACTCTTTTTGCTTTACCTCTTTTTCCTCTAGTATCCCAATCAAGATAAATTCAAATAAAGCTTTTAACGACTGACTTTTTAAAGAGGCTGAGGCAACCAACACTTCCTGGCCAGGTTCCAACATTCCCAGTCTCTTTAGTTTCCCTTTGCCTCCTGCACCCTCCACATCTCTTTCTCAGCCTGTGATTCATGATAAAATGTACCAAATGTGTCAGGGGTGCACAACCTTGGCTTTGGCCTCAGACTCTGCCCTCCCTCCTGACGCCTGGAGGCCCGGCCCGCAGGAGAAGGCCAGACTTACGGTTCTGGGGGAAGCATAGTGTGTGGGCGATGCCGATGGAGGCCTGGCTGCGCTCTGGAAGGAGGACGGGCAATACCTCTGGCCTGTGTCCGGAGGGGAAGAGGAGGCATAGATGCGATTTTCCAGTCGCTCAGGCTCATGCTTGTAGGATTCGAGAGGAAAGGTGTGTTGCTTGGCCACCTGGGTGGGTGTCGATGGAGAGGATGAGAGACCCGAAGCTGAGGAGGAAATCAGAAAGTGCTGTTAGAAGTCTGGCTGAGGTAGAGGAGGGCAAAGAGTGCTCCTTCCATTCTTAGTACCGAACATCTCAAATGGCAAGAATCTGAATTATTAAATTTTAAATGTTGGGGACAAGTCTATCTATCTATATCTATCTATCTATCTATCTATCTATCTATCTATCTATCTATCTATCTATCTATCTATCTATATCTATCCATTGCATCCCCCAAAATAGCTACATTGAAGTCTTAACCCCTGGCACCCATGAAGATTTGGAAATAGGGTCTTTGCAGACATCATCATGTTAAATGAGGTCACATTGGAGTAGGCTTGGCTCTTAACCCAACGGGACTAGTGTCCTTAGAGGAGGAGAGGACATAGAGACAGACATGCACCCAGAGCAGAAGCCAGGTCACAGAAGCCAGAGACTGAAGTGATGCATCTACAGGTCAAGGAGTGCCAGGTGCAGCTGGTGACCATCAAAAGCTAGTGGTAAGGAAGGATGCTTTCCTGGGTCTCAGACAGAGGACAGCTTACCTGACACCCTGGTTTCAGACCTCCAGCCTCTTAACTATGAGGGAATAAACTTCTACTGTTTTATGCGACCCAGTGTTGAGGTACTTTGTTATGGCAGCTCTAGCAAACTCATATAGTCAAGTTGATGGATATTGATTTGTTTCCAAGAGAAGCAGAAACCGGATTTGGGTCTGTGTCTCACATTTATAGCTAATTAAGTAAAATTTTTATTTTCAATTTGCTATTTAAATTTTTAAACCATGCAAGTCAAAGCAAAATTGTCAGTACCAAGGGCTACCTACTTGCTACTTCTGACCTAGAAAAAGACACGTCAGCCTACAGAGCTGTAAGCCTGGATCTCCTCTGCTTGTTACTCTGTCCCAGACCCCTTTCCTCACAGTCCTCAGTCCCTGTACACATGTGTGTCCCCTTCTCTGCTTCCATCTTCACTCCCTAGGAAGGGAATGCTCTCCAGGAGACTCCTCTGGGGAGTCAATTCAACCAACCCCTTTCTCCTGACTCTATGGCCCTGAGAGTCCTCCCCTGGACTTGTGAGCACATTTCATCCACACAACATATTACCAGGTAACAACACGATATTTAACACTGAAACCAAATGTGAAAGTACGTTAAGTCTCCTGTCCCCAACAAAATCCACCATCTGTCTTTGTGGCAGGGGTTCTGGTTGGCCTCTTGGGTCCCCACAGCAGCCCTTGCTGCCCTGGTGAGAGAGCAGGTGCCTGGAAGATATTCGCCACCCAAAAGGCAAGGGGAGAGAAGGGAGCATGGGAGGGTGTAAGGCTCAAGCTCTGTTGGCATCTTTTCTCCTTCCCCGAGTCCAGAGAGAGAGATTGGGGGGGGGGGGTACATATTCCCTGGCGGTAATTTTGGAAGGAACCAATCAAGGAAGGAGGGTCATCTTCTAGGAAACCCCTTGTCCCATGAAGCCATCCCAAGAGGGAAACCCTGCTCCAGGCCCCGGGCTGACCTCTGGGAGGCAGGTCTAGGTGAAAGCAGGAGACAGAAGGCTCTAGCACCCGTGGTTTTCTAGGTCTCAAAACTTAAGATACCAAAGACCTCCAACAGGAAAGTCCCTGACTCTTTTAGAAACAGAAGTTTTCCCCTAAAGGTCCTGAGAAGCAAAGCCTGTTTTGAGGTGGGGCTTGGGGAAGGGGGAGAAAGGAGAGGGAGGATCAAGAGCAGGAGCTCTGGTGCTTTCCAGCTGTTTGGGGAAAGGTGGGGAGGGGAAGGGTGGTCCAGCAGGCAAGGTGACAGAGGAGCCGCCTGGCCCAAGTCTGGGTCCTTCAGTGTCATGGCTTCAGTGCTCCCCAGTGATGCCCACAGAGAGGTGAGGAATGAGGATGCCTGCCAAGGATCTGTGGGGGTGTGCCTGGGCCCTTCAGAGGACTCTGCTGGGGAGCAGAAGAGGGAAGCTCTTGTGCTACTCTGTTGTGGAGCCTGGCACCCCGTGGAGGTCAGGCCCCCAGGGGTGGTGACACGTCCTTCCGTGGTTCTTCCAGCAGGAGTCCTCAGCTGGCCCACTAGCCTGGTTCCTCACCGAGTGGCCCAGGACAGGCTAGTTCTCACGTCACAGTTAAACAGGGAGTTTTATGTTCTGTGCTCCCAATGCTCACCCCAACCACTGGTGTGGAGGCCGAGAAAAATTAAGGCCATTGCACCTCAAGTTTAGCT
>NW_023330928.1:0-56322 GCF_011100685.1 Canis lupus familiaris
ACAGTGTAAGGACGGAGTCAACAGGTCCAGGAGAGGCCCAAATATGGATCAGAGTCATTGTGTTCCAGGTGAGGCCCGAAGGAGACCACGAACCGGTCCAGGAGAGCCCCATATGGGAACCAGAGCCACCAGATCCAGGTGAGTTCCAGGTGGGACCACAGTCACAAGTCCAGGGGAGGCCAGGTGGCAACCAGGATTCACCAAGTCCCGGTGAGGCCCAGTTGGCGATCAGTCACCAGATCCAGGTGCGGACCAGCTAAGGACCAGATTCACCAGGCCCAAGTGAAGCCCAAGGGGTGTCCATTCACCAGGTATGGGTGAGGCCCAGAATGGGAACCAGAATAACCAGTTTTAGTTTGAGACCCAGAATGGGACCAGAGGTCACTGGTCAAATGAGGCCCAGTGTGGAGTAGAGTATCCAGGTCCCAAAGACACCTGGGTGAGGACTAGATCACTAGGGCCATGCAGCCCAGATGGGGAACAGAATCACTAGTCCTGTTGAGGCATTGAATAAGACCACACTCAGCAGTATCACGTGAGACCCTTGTGGGAACCATAAGCCACTGTATCCAGCTGAGTCCCAGGTCCATGTGAGGCCCACTTGAGGACCAGATTCATCAGGTCAACCTGGGCATCATTGGGACCTGGATACTCTCTTATATACCTGGGCCTCACCTGGACTTGGTGACTGTGGTCCCACCTGGGCCTCACGTGGACGAGGTGACTGGTTCCCACAGGCGCCTCACATGGACCTGGTGACTCAGGTCCTCTTATGGCACCATGGAACCTGGTTTCTCAATTCCACATCGTGCCTTCACCTGGACCTAGTGATTCTCGTCCCACTCTTGGCCTCACCGTGACGTGCTGACTCTGGTCACCACCTGGATACCACCAGAACCGGGTGACTCTGGTCCCCCTCTGGGACTCATCCGCAGCTGTGGACACTGGTCCTTAACTGGGCCTCAACAGGACCTAGTGAATCTACTCCTCACTTAGACCTCGTCTGGACCTTGTGACTCTTTTTCCACCTGGCATCAGTGGGACATGGTTACTCTGTGCTCCACCTGGGCCTCACCTGGACATGATGGCTTTGCTCCACACTTTGGCCTCTACTGGTCCTGATGACACTGGTCCACCCACCTAGGCCTCAATCTGTACCTGGTGACTGTGGTCCCCACCTGGGTCTCACCTGGACCTGGTGACTCTCGTTCCCACATGAACAAAAACTGGACCTGGTGACTGTGGTTTTCTTGTAGACTCACATTTACCTGGTGACTCTGGTCCACACTAGGTTCTCACCTGGATCTGGTGACTCTGGCCTGCAGGTTGGCCTCACCTGGACCTGGTGATTGGGGTTGCCACCTGGGCCTCATCCATACCTGGTGACTCAGGTCCCCAAGTGGGCCTCTTGGAGCTGGTGAATCTGGTCCTTACCTGGTCCTCTCCCAGACTCGGGGACTCTGGTCACCATCTGGGCCTCACCTGGTCCTGTTGAATCTGGTCCCCATCTGGGCCTCACCCAGTCCTGGTGACTTTGTTCCCCACCTGGACCTGATTGCTGTGACTCTTTCTGGGCCTCATCTGGATCTGGTGACTCTGATCCTATCTGCGCGTCACCCATACCTGGTGAATCTGGTCCTCACCTGGGCATAATTGGTACCTGATGACTCTGTTCCACACCTGAGCCTCACCTGGACATGATGACTCTGCAACCTCTCTAGGCCTCACCCTGACCTGGTGACTCTGGTCCCCATGTGGATGTCACCTGGACCAGGTGAATCTGCTACCCCTCTAGGTCTCAACCAGATCTGGTGACTCTGGTCCTCAACTGGGCCTCACCTGCACCTAGTGAATATGCTCGATCTGTCCTCATTTGGACCTGGTGACTCTGGTCCCTACCTGGGCATCATCGGGACATGGTTCCACTGCATAACTTGCAGGTTGGCCTCACCTGGACCTGGTAAATATTGTCCTACCTCGGCATCATCAGGACATGGTTCCACTGCATGGCCTGCAGGTTGGCCTCACCTGGACCTGGTAACTCTAGTCCCTACGTGGGCATCATCGAGACACGGTTCCTCTGCATGGCCAGCAGGTTGTCCTCACATGGACCTGGTGAGTGGGGTTGTTGCCTGGACCTCACCCATACCTGGTGACACAGGTCCGCACGTGTGCCTCACTTGGATCTGGTGAATCTGGTCCTTACCTGGTCCTCACCTGGAACGGTAACTCTGGTCACTACCTGGGAATAACCATGACCTGTTGAATCTGGTCCGCATCTAGTCCTCCCCCAGTCCTGGTGAATTTTTTCCCCACCTGGACCTGATTGCTGTGGACTCCTTCTTGGCGTCAACTGGAAGCGGTGACTCTGATCCTAACTGGGCCTCTCTGAGATCTGGTGACTCTGGTCCTCACCTGTGGACCATTATGACCTGGATACTCTGTTCCACACCTGGGCCTCCCCTGGACATGATAACTTTGCTCCACATTTTGGCCTCAACTAGTCCTGATGACTCTGGTCCCCCGACCTAGGCGTCAATCTGGACATGATTGCTGTGGACTCCTTCTTAGCCTCAACTGGAACTGGTGAATCTGATCCAGATTGAGGATCACCAATCTGGGCCTCACCTGGCCCTGTCAACCATGGTCCTCACCTGCCAAAATTTGGACCCGGTGACTGTGTTCCAACCCTGGACCTCACCTGGAACAGGTGACTCTGGTCCCCCTCTGGGTCTCACCGTCCCCTAGTGACGGTGAACGCCACTTTGACCTGACTTGCACCTGCTGACCCTGGTTGCCACCTGCGCCTGACCTCGAACTGTTGACTCTGGTTCATTCAAGGGCTTCCCCTGTACCTGGTGATCCTGGTCCCCCCCTGGGACTCACCTGGACGTGGTGACCCTTGTCACCACCGGGGACTCACCTGGACCTGGGTACTGTGTTCCACACATGGGCCTCAAGTAGTCCTGTTGACCATGGTACCGAAGCCGGCCTCATATGGACCTGTTTCCTCTGATTCCCACCGGGGCATCACGTGTACCTGGTAACACTGGTCCTCACTTGGGCCTCATCTGGACCTAGTGACTCTGGTCCCCACCTTGGCTTCACCTGGATCTGGTGACTCTGGTCCTCAACTGGGCCTCACGTGGACCTATTGAATATGCTCCATCTGGGCCTCATTTGGACTTGCTGACTCTCTTCCCTACCTGGGCATCATCGGGACATGGTTCCACTGCATGTCCTTTAGGTGGGCCGCACCTGGACCTGGTAACTGTGGTTCTACCTGGGCATCATCGGGACGTGGTTACTCTATTCCCAGTGGGACTGACCTGATCGTGGTAACTCTGGTCCTGACTTTCGGCTCTTCTGTGCCATGTGACTCTGGCTCCCCCTGGACCTCACCTGTAAGTGGTGACTCTGATCCTAAGCATGGCCTCACCTGACCTGGTGACGGTGGTTTCCATCGGTACCTCACCTGGGCCTCATGTCTCTGGTCCCAATTGGGACTCACCAGGACCTTGTATCTGGTACACACCTGAGTAGCATCAGGATATGGTTACACTGCTCACTAACAGTGACCCGGCCGGACCTATTACTCTCGTTTTCACCTGGTCCACACTTGGACATGGAGACACTGGTTCCCACCAGGGTCTCACCTGGACATGGTGACTTAGATCCCCAAATGGTCCTCACCTGTAACTTGTAATTCTCGTTCCCACATGGACATGATGTGGACCTGGTGGCTGCAGTGTTTCTAGCTTCTCATGTATCTCGTGACTCTGGTCCACACCAGGGCCTCACCGGGACTTGGTGAGTGTGGTTGCCACCTGCACCTCACCAGGACCTGGTGATTCTGGTGTCCACCTGAGACTACCCTGAATCTGGTGACTGTGGTCCCCATCTGGGCTTCACCTGAATTTCGGGACTCCGGTCCCCATCTGGGCCTCACCTGGCCCTGTTGACCGTGGTCCTCAACTGGGCAAAATTGGGACTCGGTGACTGTGTTCCACAACTGGACCTCACCTGGACAAGGTGACTCTGGTCCCCCTCTGGGTCTCACTGTGCCCTAGTGACTGTGAACCCCACTTTGGCCTGACTTGGACCTGCTGACCCTGGTTGCCACCTGCGCCTGACCTCGAACTGTGACTCTGGTTCTCTCAAGGGCCTCCCCTGTACCTGCTGATCCTGGTCCCCACCTGGGTCTCACCTGGACGTGGTGACTTTTGTCACAACCTGGGACTCACCTGGACATGATTACTGTGTTCCACACCTGGGCATCAGGTAGACCTATTGACCATGGTCCCCAAGCCGGCCTCACGTGGACCTTTTGGCTCTGATCCCCGCCGGGGGCTCACGTGTATCTGGTAACTCTGATCCTCACCTGGGTCTAATCAGGACCTAGTGACTCTGGTCCCCACCTGGGCTTCACCTGGATCTGGTGACTCTGGTCCCCACCTGGACTTCACCTGGATCTGGTGACTCTGGTCCCCACCCGGACCTCTCCTGGACCTGGTGACTCTCTTTCCAACATGGACCTCACCTGGATCTGGTGACTCTGGTCCTCAGTTTGGCCTCACCTGGACCTGGTGTCTCTCGTCCTCACTTTGACCTAACTCAGAACTGCTGAATCTTGCCCCACCTAGGCCGCACCCAGACCTGGTGACTCTTGTCCCGAACTATGCCTCAATTCGATCTGATGCATCTGGTCCTGACGTGGGGCACACATGGACCTGTTACTCAGCTGGATAGAGTGGCTCTGGTTCCCACAAGGGGCACTCCTGTTACTGGTGATTGTGGTCTTATTCTATGCCTCACCAGGACCTAGTGATTCTGTTCCCCATCTGGGCCTGCATGGCCCTAGTGACTCTGGTCCTCACCCAGTCATCATTGGGACCTGGATACTCTATGCCACACCTGGGCCTACCTTTGACCAGGGACCTCTGGTCCCATACTGGGCCTCAAACTAAACTGGTTACTCTGGTTCCCCTCTGGGACTCACCCTTACCTGGTGACTCTGGTCACCCCTTGGGCTTCATTTGGGCCTGGTGAATCTGGTCCTTAGCTGGTCCGCATCTGGATCTGGTGACTGGTGGCCACCTAGGCCTGACCTGGACTTGGTGAATCCTGTTGCCACCTGCGCCTCACCTGGGCCTTCTGACTGTGGTCACAACTGGACCTCACCCTGATCTGTTGGCTCTGGTTCCCATATGGGGCTCCCCTGGACCTGGTTCCTGTGGTCTCCTTCTGGCCTCACCTGGAACACAATGACTCTGATCCATATTTGGTCCTCTCCTGGACCTGTTGACTCTGGTCCTTACCGGGGCATCATTGGGACCTGGATACTCTCTAAATCCCTGGGCCTCACCTGGACCTGGTGACTGTGGTCCCAACTCTGCCTCACCTGGTCGAGGTGACTGGTTCCCACAGGGACCTCACCTGGACCTGGTGACTCAGGTCCTCATATGGGCATCACGGGACCAGGGTTCTCAGTTCCACATCGGGGTCTCATCTGGACCTAGTGATTCTCGTCCCCCTCTGGGCCTCACCCTGACGTGGTGACTCTGGTCCCCACCTGGATATCACCAGAACCGGGTGACACTGGTCCCCCTCTGGGACTCACCCGGAGCTGGGGACACTGGTCCTCAACTGGGCCTCAACAGGACCTGGTGAATCTACTCCTCACTAAGGCCTCGTCTAGACCTTGTGACTCTTTTCGCACCTGGCGTCAATGGGACATGGTTACTCTTCCACTACTGGGCCTCACATGGACCTCATAACTTTGCTCCACACTTTGGCCTCAACTAGTCCTAATGACTCTGGTCCCCCGACCTAGGCCTCACCTGGACCTGGTGACTGTGGTCCCACCTGGGCCTCACCTGGACCTGGTGACTGTGGTCCCCACCTGGGTCTCACCTGGACCTGGTGACTCTCGTTCCCACATGAACCACACCAGGATCTGGTGACTGTGTTGTTTTTGTAGAATCATTTTTAACTGGTGACTCCAGTCCCCACTAGGTCCTCACGTGGATCAGGTGACTTGACCTGCAGGTTGGCCTCACATGGACCTGGTTAGTGTGGATGCCACCTGGGCCTCACCCATAATTGGTGACTCAAGTCCCCATGTGGGCCTCTTCTACCTGGTGAATCTGGTATTTACCTGGTCCTCTCCCAGACTCGGGGACTCTGGTCACCACCTGGGCCTCACCTGGACCTGGTGAATCTGGTCCCCATCTTGGCCTCACTCAGTCCTGGTGACTTTGTTCCCCACCTTGACCTGATTGCTGTGGACTCTTTCATGGCCTCACCTGGACCTGGTGAC
Source organism: Canis lupus familiaris (assembly GCF_011100685.1). Taxonomy (NCBI): domain Eukaryota; kingdom Metazoa; phylum Chordata; class Mammalia; order Carnivora; family Canidae; genus Canis; species Canis lupus. The sequence continues at coordinate 6,320 of NW_023330928.1, forward strand.
TCTGATCCTATCTGCGTGTCACCCAGACCTGGTGACTCTGGTCCTCACCTGGGCATCATTGGTACCTGGTGACTCGGTTCCACACCTGAGCCTCACCTGGACATGAGGCTCTGGACTCTGGAACCACTCTGGGCCTAACCCTGACCTGGTGACTCTGGTCTCCATCTGGATGTCACATGGTCCAGGTGATTCTGGTACCCCTCTAGGACTCAACCAGTTCTGGTGACTCTGGTCCTAAACTGGGCCTCACCTGGACCTAGTGAATATGCTCCATCTGGGCCTCATTTGGACCTGGTGACTCTGGTCACTACCTGGGCATCATCGGGACATGGATCCACTGCATGGCCTCCAGGTTGGCCTAACCTGGCCCTAGTGATGGGGTTGCCACCTGGTGCTCACCCATACCTGGTGACACAGGTTCCCACGTGGGCCTCACTTGGACCTGGTGAATCTGGTCCTTACCTGGTCCTCACCCGGAATGGTAACACTGGTCACCACCTGGGAATCACCTGAACCTGGTGAATCAGGTCCCCATCTGGGCCTACACTATCCTGTTGACTTTCTTCCCCACCTGGACCTGATTGCTGTGGACTGCTTTGGCCTCAACTGGAACTGGTGACACTGATCCTAACTGGGCCTCACCCAGATCTGTTGACTCTGGTCCTCACCTGTGGACCATTATGACCTGGATACTCTGTTCCACACCTGAGCCTCACCTGGACATGATGACTCTGGATCCCCTCTGGGCCTCAGCCTGACATGGTGACTCTGGTCCCCATCTGGATGTCACCTAGATCAGGTGAATCTGGTACCCCTCTAGGCCTCAACTAGACTTGGTGTCTCTGGTCCTCAACAGGGCCTCAACGGGACCTAGTAAATATGCTCCCCACCTGCGCCTCATCTGGACCTGGTGACGCTGGTTCTATCTGGGCATCATCGGGACATGGTTACTCTGTTCCCCACTGGGACTGACCTGATCCTAGTAACTCTGGTCCTGAATTTGGCCTCTTCTGTACCAGGTGATTCTGGCTCTAACTGGGCCTCACCTGTAACTGGTGACTCTGATTCTAAGCATGGTCTCACCTGACATGGTGACTGTGGTTCCCATCAGGACCTCACCTGGACCTCATGTCTCTGGTCCAACCTGGGCCTCACCAGGGCCTGGTGTCTCTGATACCCACCTGGGTAGCATTACGATATGGTTACACTGTTCACAAACAGTGACCCAGCCGGACCTATAAACTCTGGTCTTCACCTGGGCCACACCTGGACATGGTGACACTGGTTCCCACCTGGGTCTCACCTGGACATGGTGACTTGGATCCCCACCTGGTCCTCATATTTAACTGGTGATTCTCATTTCCACATTGACATCATGTGGACCTGGTGGCTGCAGTGTTTCTAGCTTCTCATGTACCTCGTGACTCTGGTCCCCACCAGGGCCTCACCGGGATCTGGTCAGTGTGGTTGCCACCTGCATCTCACCTCCACCTGGTGATTCTGGTGTGCACCTGAGACTACACTGGATCTAGTTACTGTGGTCCCCACCTGGGCTTCACCTGGATTTGGGAACTCCGGTCCCCATCTGGGGCTCACCTGGCCCTGTTGACCATGGTCCTCAACTGGGCAAAATCGGGGCGCGGTGACTGTGTTCCACAACTGGAACTCACCTGGACCACGTGACTCTGGTTCCCCTCTGGGTCTCACCGTGCCCTAGTGACTGTGAAACCCACTTTGGCCTGACTTGGACCTGCTGACCCTGGTTGGAACCTGCGCCTGACGTCAAACTGTTGACTCTGGTTCTTTCAAACGCCTCCCTTGTACCTGGTGATCCTGGTCCCCACCGGGCCTCGCCTGGACATGGTGACTCTTGTCACCACTGGGGACTCACCTGGACCTGCTTACTGTGTTCCACACCTGGGCCTCAATAGACCTGTTGACCATGGTCCCCAGGCCGGCCTCACAGGAACCTGTTGCCTCTGATCCCCACCGGGGCCTCACGTGTACCTGGTTACTCTCGTCCTCACCTGGGCATCATTGGTCCTGATGACTCTGTTCCACACCTGAGGCTCCCCTGGACATGATGACTCTGGAACCACTCTGGCTATCAAGCTAACGTAGTGACTCTGGTCCCCATATGGATGTCACCTGGTCCAGGGGATTATGGTACCCGTCTGGGACTCAACAAGGTCTGGTGACTCTGATCCTCAACTGGGCCTCACCTGGACCTAGTGAATATGCTCCATCTGGGCCTCATTTGGACCTGGTGACTCTGGTCCCTACCTGGGCATCATCGGGACATGGTTCCACTGCATGACCTGCAGGTTGGCCTCACCTGGACCTGGTAACTCTCGTCCGTACCTGGGCATCATTGGGACCTGGTTCCTCTGCATGGCCTGCAGGTTGGCCTCACCTGGACCTGGTGAGTGGGTTTGTCACCTGGGCCTCACCCTTGCCTAGGGACACAGGTCCCCACGTGGGCCTCACTTGGACCTGGTGAATCTGGTCCTTACCTGGTGGTCACCCGGAACTGGTAACTCTGGTCACCACATGGGAATCACCTGGGCCTGGTTTTTCTGGTCCCCATCTGGGTCTCACCCAGTCCTGTTGACTTTTTCCCCACCTGGACCTGATTGCTGTGGACTCCTTCTTGGCTAACCAGGAACTGCTAACTCTGATGCTAACTGGGCCTCACCCAGATCTGGTGATTCTGGTCCTCACCTGTGGACCATTATGACCTGGATACTCTGTTCCACACCTGAGCCTCACCTGGATATGTTGACTCTGGATCCACTCTGGACCTCAGCCTGACATGGGGTCTCTGGTCCCCATCTGGATGTCACTAGACCAGGTGAATCTGGTACCCCTCTAGGCCTCACCTAGACCTGGTGATTCTGGTCCTCAACTGGGCCTCAACGGGACCTAGTGAACATGCTCCCCACCTGCGCCACAGCTGGGCCTGGTGACTCTGGTTCTACCTGGGCATCACCGGGACATGATTAATCTATTCCCAGTTGGAGTGACCTGATCCTGGTAACTCTGTTCCTGACTTTGGCCTCTTCTGTACCAGGTGACTCTGGCTCCACCTGGGCCTCACCTGGAACTGGTGACTCTGATCCTAAGCATGGCCTCACCTGACCGGGTGAATGTGGTTCCCATCGGGATCTCACCTGGACCTCATGTCTCTGGTCCAACTTGGGCCTCACCAGGACCTGGTGTCTCTGCTACCCACCTGGGTAGCATCAGGATATGGTTATACTGTTCAGTAACAGTGACCCAGCCGGACCTATTAACTCTGGTCTTCACCTGGGCCACACCTGGACATGGTGACACTGTTTCCCACCTGGGTCTCACCTGGACATGGTGAGTCGGATCCCCACCTGGTCCTCACCTGTAACTGGTGATTCTCGTTCCCACATGGAGATCATGTGGACCTGTTGGCCGCAGTGTTTCTAGCATCTTTTTTTTAAATTTTTATTTATTTATGATAGTCACAGAGGGAGAGAGAGGCAGAGACACAGGCAGAGGGAGAAGCAGGCTCCATGCACCGGGAGCCCGACGTGGGATTCAATCCCGGGTCTCCAGGATCGCGCCCTGGTCCAAAGGCAGGCGCCAAACCGCTGCGCCACCCAGGGATCCCATGTGTTTCTAGCTTCTCATGTACCTCGTGACTTCTCATGTATCCCACCAGTGCCTTACCGGGACCTGGTGAGTTTGGTTGCCACCGGCACCACACCTGGACCTGGAGATTCTGGTCTGCACCTGAGACTACCCTGCATCTGGTGACTGTGGTCCCCACCTGGGCTTCACCTGGATTTGGGGACTCCGGTCCCCTTCTGGGCCTCACCTGGCCCTGTTGACCATGGTCCTCAACTGGGCAAAATTGGGACCTGGTGACTGTGTTCCACAACTGAACGTCACCTGGACCAGGTGACTATGCTCCCCCTCTGGGTCTCACCGTGCCCTAGGGACTGTGAAGTCCCCTTTGGCTTGACTTGGACCTGCTGACCCTGGTTGCCACCTGCGCCTGAACTCGAACTGTTGACTCTGGTTCTTTCAAGGGTCTCCCCTGTACCTGGTGATCCTGGTCCCCACCTGGACCTCACCTGGAAGTGGTGACTCTTGTCACCACCGGGGACTCACCTGGACCTGCTTACTGTGTTCCACACCTGGGCCTCAATAGACCTGTTGACCATGGTCCCCAAGCCGGGCTCACATGGACCTGTTGCCTCTGATCCCAACCGGGGCATCACGTGTACCTGGTAACTCTGGTCCTCACCTGGGCTTCATCTGGACCTAGTGACTCTGGTCCCCATCTGGGCTTCACATGGATCTGGTGACTCTGGTCCCCACCTGGACTTCACCTGGATCTGGTGACTCTGGACTCCACCTGGACCTCTCCTGGACCTCGTGACTCTCTTTCCAACATGGACCTCACCTGGATCTGGTGACTCTGGTCCTCAGTTTGGCCTCACCTGGACCTGGTGTCTCTCGTCCCCACTTGGACCTAACTCAGAACTGCTGAATCTTGCCCCACCTAGGCCGCACCCAGACCTGGTGACTCTTGTCCCCAGCTATGCCTCAATTCGACCTGAAGAATCTGGTCCTCACGTGGGCCTCACATGGTCCTGGGACTCAGCTGGATAGAGTGGCTCTGGTTCCCACAAGGGGCTCACCTGATACTGCTGAATGTGGTCTTATTCTATGCCTCACCAGGACCTAGTGATTCTGTTCCCCATCTGGGCCTGCATGGCCCTAGTGACTCTGGTCCTCACCCAGGCGTCACTGGGACCTGGATACTCTATTCCACACCTGGGCCTCAATTTGACCAGGGACCTCTGGTCCCATTCTGGGCCTCAAACTAAACTGGTTACTCTGGTTCCCCCTCTGGCCCTCACCCTGACCTGGTGACTCTGGTCACCCGTTGGGCTTCACTTGGGCCTGGAGAATCTGGTCCTTAGCTGTTCCGCACCTGGATCTGGTGATTGGTCGCCACCTTGGCCTCACCTGGACTTGGTGAATCCTGTTGCCACCTGCGCCTCACCTGGACCTTGCGACTGTGGTCCCACCTGGACCTCACCTGGACGAGGTGACTGGTTCCCACAGGGACCTCACCTGGACCTGGTGACTCAGGTCCTCATATGGGCATCATGGGACCTGTTTTCTCAGTTCCATATCGGGGCCTCACCTGGAGCTAGTGATTCTTGTCCCCCTCTGGGCCTCACCCTGACGTGGTGACTCTGGTACCCACCTGGATATCACCAGAATCGGGTGACTCTGGTCCCCCTCCGGGTCTCACCGTGCCCTAATGACTCTGAACCCCACTTTGGCCTGACTTGGACCTGCTGACCTTGGTTGCCAACTGTGCCTGACCTCGAACTGTTGACTCTGTTTCTTTCAAGGGCCTCCCCTGTACCTGCTGATCCTGGTCCCCACCTGGGTCTCACCTGGACGTGGTGACTCTTGTCACCACCGGGGACTCACCTGGACCTGTTTACTGTGTTCCACACATGGGCCTCAAGTAGACCTGTTGACCATGGTCCCCAAGCCGGCCTCACATGGACCTGTTGCCTCTGATCCCCACCGGGGCCTCACGTGTACCTGGTAACACTGGTCCTCACCTGGGCCTCATCTGGACCTAGTGACTCTGGTCCCCACCTGGGCTTCACTTGGATCTGATGACTCTGGTCCCCACCTGGACTTCACCTGGATCTGGTGACTCTGGTACCCACCTCGACCTCTCCTGGACCTGGTGACTCTCTTTCCAACATGGACCTCACCTGGATCTGGTGACTCTGGTCCTCAGTTTGGCCTCACATGGACCTGGTATCTCTCGTCCCCTCTTGGTCCTAACTCAGTACTGCTGAATCTTGTCCCACCTAGGCCGCACCCAGACCTGGTGACTCTTGTCTCCAGCTATGCCTCAATTCAACCTGATGAATCTGATCCTCACGTGGGCCTCAAATGGACCTGGGACTCAGCTGGATAGAGTGGCTCTGGTTCCCACAAGGGGCTCCACTGATACTGCTGACTGTGGTCTTATTCTATGCCTCACCAGACCAAGTGATTCTGTTCCCCATCTGGGCCTGCATGGCCCTAGTGACTCTGGTCCTCACCCAGGCATCATTGGGACCTGGATACTCTATTCCACACCTGGGCCTCACTTTGACCAGGGACCTCTGGTCCCATTTTGGGCCTCAAACTAAACTGGTTACTCTGGTTTCCCCTCTGGGCCTCACCCTTACCTGGTGACGCTGGTCACCCCTTGGGCTTCACCTGGGCTTGGTGAATCTGGTCCTTGGCTGGTCCTAACCTGCATTTGGTGACTGAACCAAATGGGCCTCACCTGGACTTGGTGAATCCTGTTGCCACCTGCGCCTCACCTGGACCTTCTGACTGTGGTCCCACCTGGACCTCACCTGGATCTGCTGTCTCTGGTTCCCATATGGGGCTCTCCAAGACCTGGTTCCTGTGGTCTCCATCTGGCCTCACCTGGAACACAATGTCTCTGATCCATATTTGGGCCTCTCCTGGACCTGTTGACTCAGGTCCTTACCTAGGCATCATTGGGACCTGGATACTCTCTTATATACCTGGGCCTCATCTGGAACTGGTTACTGTGGTCCCACATGGGCCTCACCTGGAGGAGGTGACTGGTTCCCACAGGGACCTCAACTGCACCTGGTGACTCAGGTCCTCATATGGGCATCATGGGACCTGGTTTCTTAGTTACACATCGGGGCTTCCTCTGGACCTAGTGATACTCGTCCCCCTCTGGGCCTCACTCTGACGTGGTGACTCTGGTCCCCACCTGGATATCACCAGAACCGGGTGCCTCTGGTCCCCTCTGGGACTCCCCCTGAGCTGCGGACATTAGTCTTCAACTGGGCCTCAACAGGACCTAGTGAATCTACTCCTCACTTAGTCCTCGTCTGGACCTTGTGACTCTTTTCGCACCTGGCAACAATGGGACATTGTTACTCTGTTCCACAACTGGGCCTCACCTGGACATGATAACTTTGCTCCACACTTTGGCCTCAACTGGTTCTGATGACACTGGTCGCCCCACCTTGTCCTCAATCTGGACCTGGTGACTGTGGTCCCCACCTGGGTCTCACCTGGACCTGGTGACTCTCGTTACCACATGAACCACACCTGGACCTGGTGTCTATGGTGTTCTTGTAGACTCACATTTACCTGGTGACTCCTACCCCACTAGGGCATCACCTGGATCTGGTGACTCTGGCCTGCAGGTTGGCCTCACCTGGACCTGGTGAGTGGGGTTGCCACCTGGGTATCACCCATACCTGGTGACTCAGTTCCCCACGTGGGCCTAATGGACCTGGTGAATCTGGTCCGTACCTGGTCCTCTCCCAGACCCTGGGACTCTGGTCACCACCTGGGCCTCACCTGGACCTAATGAATGAATCTGTTCCCTATCTGGTCCTCACCCAGTCCTGGTGACTTTGTTCCCCACCTGGACCTGATTGCTGTGGACTCTTTCTTGGCCTCACCTGGACCTGGTGAATCTGATCCTATCTGCGCGTCACCCAGTCCTGGTCACTCTGGTCCTCACCTGGGCATCATCGGTACCTGGTGACTCTGTTTGAGACCTGAGCCTCACCTGGACATGATGACTCTGGAACCACTCTGGGCCTAACCCTGACCTGGTGACTCTGGTCTCCATCTGGATTTCACCTGGACCAGGTGACTGGGACCCCTCTAGGCCTCAACCAGATATGGTGACTCGGGTCCTCAACTGGGCCTCATCTGGACCTAGTGAATATGATCCATCTTGGCCTCATTTGGACCTGGTGACTCTGGTCCCTACCTGGGCATCATAGGTATATGGTTCCACAGCATGGCCTGCAGGTTGGCCTCACCTGGACATTGTAACTCTGGTCCCTACCTGGGCATTATCGGGACATGGTTCCACACATGCCCTGCAGGTTGGCATCACCTGCACCTGGTAATTCTAGTCCCTACCTGTGCATCATCAGGACATGGTTCCTCTGCATGGCCTGCAGGTTGGCATCACCTGGACCTGGTGAGTGGGGTTGTCACCTGTGCCTCACCCATGCCTGGTGACACAGGTCCCCACGTGGGCCTCACTTGGACCGGGTGAATCTGGTCCTTACCTTGTTCTCACCCGGAACTCGTAACTCTGGTCACCACCTGGGAATCACCTGGGCCTGGTGTTTCTGGTACCCATCTGGGCGTCATCCAGTCCTGGTGACATTTTTCCCCACCTGGACCTGATTGCTGTGGACTCTTTCTTGGCCTCACCTGGAACTGGTGACTCTCATCCTATCTGCGCATCACCCAGACCTGGTGACTCTGGTCCTCACCTGGACATGATGACTCTGGAACCTCTCTGGGCCTCACCCTAACCTGGTGACCCGGGTCCCCATCTGAAACTCACCACTATCTGGTGACTCTGGTCTCAGTATGTCCTCACCTGGACTGGTGTCTATCGTCCCCACTTTGACCTAACTCAGAACTGCTGAATCTTGCCCCACCTAGGCCGCACCTAGACCTGATGACTCTTGTCCCCAGCGATGCTTCAATTCGACCTGATGAATCTGGTCCTCACGTGGGCCTCACATGGACCTGGGACTCAGCGGGATAGAGTGGCTCTGGTTCCCACAAGGGGCTCACCTGATACTGGTGACTGTGTTTTTATTCTATGCCTCACCAGGACCTAGTGATTCTGTTCCCCATCTGGGCTTTCATGGCCCTAGTGACTCTGGTCCTCACCCAGGCATCATTGGGACCTGGATACTCTATTCCACACCTAGGCATCACTTTGTCCAGGGCCTCTGGTCCCAATCTGGGCCTCAAACTAAACTGGTTACTCTGGTTCCCACTCGGGGCCTCACCCTTACCTGGAAAATCTGGTCACCCCTTGGGTTTCACTTGGGCCTGGTGAATCTGGTTCTTATCTGGTCCGCACCTGGATCTGGTGACAGGTCACCACGTGGGCCTCACCTGGACTTGGTGAATACTGTTGCCACCTGCGCCTCACCTGGACCTTGTGACTGTGGTCCCTCCTGGACCACACCTGGATCTGGTGGCTCTGGTTCCCATATGGGGCTCTCCAGGACCTGGTTCCTGTGGTCTCCATCTGGCCTCACCTGGAACACAATGACTCTGATCCATATTTGGGCCTCTCCTGGACCTGTTGACTCTAGTCCTTACCTGGGCATCATTGGGACCTGGATACTCTCTTATGTACCTGGGCCTCACCAGGACCTGGTGACTGTGGTCCCACCCGGGCCTCACCTGGACGGGGTGACTGGTTCCCACAGGGACATCACCTCGACCTGGTGACTCAGGTCCTCATATGGGAATATTGGGACCTGGTTCACAGTTCCAAATTGGGGCCTCACCTGGACCTAGTGATTCTCGTCCCTCACTGGGCCTCACCCTGACTTGTGACACTGGTCCCCACCTGGATATCACCAGAACCGGGTGACACACCCGGAGCTGGGGACACTGGTCCTCAGCTGGGCCTCAACAGGACCTGGTGAATCTACTCCAAACTTAGGCTTCGTCTGGACCTTGTGACTATTTTCCCACCTGGCATTATTGGGATATGGTTACTCTGTTCCCCATCTGGGCCTCACCTGGACATGATAACTTTGCTGCACACTTTGGCCTCAACTGGTCTTGATGACTCTCGTCCCCCAACCTAGGCCTCAATCTGGACCTGGTGACTGTCGTCCCCACCTGGGTCTCACCTGGAACTGGTGACTCTCGTTCCCACATGAACCACACCTGGACCTGGTGACTGTGGTGTTCTTGTAGACTCACTTTTACCTGCCTTCTCCGGTGCCGACTAGGGCCTCACGTGGATCTGGTGACTTTGGCATGCAGGTTGGCCTCACCTGGACATGGTGAGTGGGGTTGCCACCTCGGCCTCACCCATACCTGGTGAGTCAGGTCCCCTCGTGGGCCTCTTGGACCTGGTATCTGGTCCATACCTGGTCGTCTCCCAGCCCCGCGGTCTCTGGTCACCACCTGAGCCTACCTGGACATGGTGAATCTGATCCCCATCTGGGCCTCACCCAGGCCTGTTGACTTTGTACCCATCTGTATCTGATTGCTGTGGACTCTTTCTTCGCCTCACCTGGAACTGGTGACTCTGATCCTATCTGCCCGTCACCGAGACCTGGTGACGCTGGTCCTCACCTGGGCATTTTTGGTACCTGGTGACTCGGTTCCACACCTGAGTCTCACCTGGACATGATGACTCTGGAACTTCTCTGGGCCTCATCCTGACCTGGTGACTCTGGTCCCCATCTGGAAGTCACCTGGACCAGGTGATTCTGGTACCCCTCTAGACCTCAACAAAGTCTGGTGACTCTGTTCCTCCACTGGACCTCACCTGGACCCAGTGAATATGCTCCATCTGGGCCTCATTGGACCTGGTGATTCTGGTCCCTACCTGGGCATTATCGGGACATGGTTCCACTGCATGGCCTGCAGTTTGGCCTCACCTGGACCTGGTAACTCTAGTCCCTACCTGGGCATCATCGGGAGATGGTTCCTCTGCATTGGCCTGCAGGTTGGCCTCACCTGGACCTGGTGAGTGGGGTTGTCACCTGGGTCTCACACATGCCTGGTGACACAGGTCCCCACGTGGGCCTCACTTGGACTTGGTGAATCTGGTCCTTACCTGGTCCTCACCCTGAACTCGTAACTCTGGTAACCACCTGGGAATCACCTGGACCTGGAGAATCTGGTCCCCATCCGGCCTCATCCAGTCCTGGTGACTTTGCCTCTCTACCTGGACCTGATTGCTGTGGAATCCTTCTTGGCCTCACCTGGAATTGGTGACTCTGATCCTAACTGGGCCTCACCCACATCTGGTGACTCTGTTCCTTCCAGTGGACCATTATGACCTGGATACTCTGTTCCACACCTGAGCCTCACTGGACATGATGACTCTAGATCCCCTCTGGGCCTCAGCCTGACATGATGACTCTGGTCCCCATCTGGATGTCACCTAGACCAGGTGAATCTGGTACCCCTCTAGGCCTCAACTTGACCTGGTAAATCTGGTCCTCACTTGGACTCACCGGGACCTAGTGAGCATGCTCCCACCTGCGACTCATCTGGACGTGTTGACTCTGGTTCTACCTGGGCATCATCGAGACATGGTGACTCTATTCCCCAGTGGGACTTGACCTGATCCTGGTAACTCTGGTCCTGACTTTGGCCTCTTCTGTACCAGGTGACTCTGGCTCCACCTGGGCCTCACCTGTAACTGGTGACTCTGATCCTAAGCATGGCCTCACCTGACCTGGAGACTGTGGTTCCATCGGGACCTCACCTGGACCTCGTGTCTCTGGTCCCACCTGGGCCACACCAGGACCCGGTGTCTCTGGTACCCACCTGGGTAGCATCAGGATATGGTTGCACTGTTCACTAATAGCGACCCAGCCAGACCTATTAACTCTGGTCTTCACCTGGGCCACACCTGGACATGGTGACACTGGTTCCAACCTTGGTATCCTGGACATGGTGAGTCGGATCCCCACCTGGTCCTCACCTGTAACTGGTGATTCTCATTCCAGCATGGACATCACGTGGACCTGTGGCTGCAGTGTTTCTAGCTTCTCATGTACCTCGTGACTCTGGTCCCCACCAGGGCCTCACCGGGACTTGGTGAGTGGTGGTTGCCACCTGCACCTCACCTGGACCTGGTGATTCTGGTCTGCACCTAGACTACCCTGATCTGGTGACTGTGGTCCCCACTTGGGCTTCACCTGGATCTGGTGACTCTGGTCCCCACTGGGCTTCACCTGGATTTGGGCTCTGTCCCCATGGTCCACCTGACCTGTTGACCATGGTCCCCAACGGGGAAAAATAGGGACCCAGTGACTGTGTTCCACAACTGGACCTCACCTGGACCAGGTGACTCTGGTCCCCCTCTGGGTCTCACCGTGCCCTAGTTTCTGTGAAGCCCACTTTGGCCTGACTTGGCCTTCTGAACCATGGCTGCCACCTGCGCCTGACCCTCGAAATGTTGACTCTGGTTCTTTCCAGGGCCTACTTAGACCTGGTGATCCTGGTCCCAACCTGGGTCTCTCCTGGACGTGATGAAAATTGTCACCACCGGGGACTCACCTGGACTTGGTTACTGTGTTCCAAACCTGGGCCTCAAATAGACCTGTTCACCAAGGACCCCAAGCCGGCCTCACAAGGACCTGTTGCCTCTGATCCCCACCGGGGCCTCACATGTATTTCGTAACTCTGGTCCTCAGCTGGGCCTCAGATGGATCTGGTGACTCTGGTCCCCACCTGGAAGTCACCTGGATCTGGTGACCTCTGGTCCCCACTTGGACCTCTCCTGGACCTGGTGACTCTCTTTCCAACATGGACCTCACCTGGATCTGGTGAATCTGGTCCTCAGTTTGGCCTCACCTGGACCTGGTGTCTCTCGTCCCCACTTTGACCTAACTCAGAACTGCTGAATCTTGCCCCACCTAGGCACACTCAAACCTGGTGACTCTTGTCCCCAGCTATGCCTCAATTCGATCTGATGAATCTGGTCCTCACGTGGGCCTCACATGGACCTGGGACTCAGCTGGACAGAGTGGCTCTGGTTCCCACAAGGGGTTCACCTGATACTGGTGGACTGTGGTCTTATCCTATGCCTCACCAGGACCTAGTCATTCTGTTACCCATTAGGGCCTGCATGGGCCCTAGTGACACTGATCCTCACCCAGGCATCATTGGAGCTGGATACTCTATTCCACACCTGAGCCTCACTTTGACCAGGGACCTCTGGTCCCATTCTGGGCCTCAAACAAACTGGTTACCCTGGTTCCCCCTCTGGTACTCACCGTTACCTGGTTTCTCTGGTCACCCCCTTTGAAGATTCACATTGGCCTGGTGATTCTGGTCCTTAGCTGATCCGCACCGGATCTGGTGGATTGGTCGCCACCTGGCCTCACCTGGACTTGGTGATCCTGTTGCCACCTGCGCCTCACCTGGACTTTGTACTGTGGTCCCACCTGGACCTCACCTGGATCTGTGCTCTAGTTCCCATATGGGGCTCTTTGGGACCTGGTTCCTGTGGTCTCCATCTGGCCTCCCCTGGAACACAATGACTCTGATCCATATTGGGCCTCTCCTGGATCTGTTGACTCTGGTCCTTCCCTGGGCATCATTGGGACCTGGGATACCCTCTTATATACCTGGGCCTTACCCTGGAACCTTGTGACTGTGGTCCCACGTGGGCCTCACCTGGACGAGGTGACTGGTTCCCACAGGGACCTCCCCTGGGCCTGGTGACTCAGGTCCTCATATGTGCATCATGGGACCTGGTTTCTCAGTTCCACATCGGGCCTCACCTGGACCTAGTGATTCTCGTTCCCCTCTGGGCCTCTTCCTGACGTGGTGACTCTGGTCCGCACCTGGATACACCAGAACCGGGTACTCTGGTCACCCTCTGGGAATCACCCAGAGCTGGGGACACTGATACTCAACTGGGCCTCAACAGGACCTGGTGAATCTACTCCTCCCTTAGGCCTCGTCTGGACCTTGTGACTCTTTTCCCACCTGGCATCTATGGGACATTTTACTCTGTTCCCCACCTGGGCCTCACTTGGACATGATAACTTTGCTCCATACTTTGGACTCAACTCGTCCCGATGACTCTGGTCCCCCCACCTAGGCCTCAATCTGGACCTGGAGACTGTCATCCACACCTGGGTCTCACCTGGACCTTGTGACTCTCGTTCCCACATGAATCACACCTGGACCTGGTGACTGTGGTGTACTTGTAGACTCACTTTTACCTGGAAACTCTGGCCCCACTAGGGCCTCACCTGGATCTGGTGACTCTGGCCTGCAGGTTGGCCTCACCTGGACTTGGTTAGTGGGATGCCACCTGGTCCTCACCCATACCTGGTGACTCAGGTCCCCACGTGGGCCTCTTGGACCTGGTGAATCTGGCCCTTACCTGGTCTTCTCCCAGACCCTGGGAATCTAGTCACAACCTGGGCCTCACCTATGACCTGGTGAATCTGGTCCCCATCTGGGCCTAACCCAGTCCTGGTGACTATGTTCCCCACCTGGACGTGTTTGCTGCTGGACATCTTTCTGGCCTCACCTGGAACTGGTGACTATGATCCTATCTGTGCCTCACCCAGACCTGGTGACTCTCGTCCTCACCTGGGCATCATTGGTACCTGGTTACTCTATTCCACACCTGAGCCTCACTGGACATGATGTCTCTGGGACCTCTCTGGGCCTACACCCTGACCTGGTGATCTGGTCCCCATCTGGATGTCACCTGGACCAGGTGATTACTGGAACCCCTCTAGGGCTCAACCAGTTCTGGTGACTCTTGTCCTCAACTGGGCCTCACCTGGACCTAGTGAATATGCTCCATCTGGGCCTCATTTGGACCTGGTGACTCTGGTACCTACGTGGGCAACATCGGGACATGGTTCCCATTAATGGTCTGCAGGTTGGCCTCCTCTTGACCTGGTAACTCTGGTCCCTATCTGGGCATCATCGGGACACGGTTCCTCTGCATGGCCTGCAGGTTGGCGTCACCTGGACCTCGTACCTCTGGTCCCTACCTGGGCATCATCGGGACACGGTTCCTCTGCATGGCCTGCAGGTTGGCCTCACCTAGACCTGGTGAGTGGGCTTGTCACCTGGGACTCACCCATACCTGGTGACACAGGTCTCACGTGGGCCTCACTTGGACCTGGTGAATCTGGTCCTTACCTGGTCCTCACCCGGAACTGATAACCCTTGTCACCACCTGGGAATCACCTGGACCTGGTGAATCTGATCCCCATCTGCGCCTCACCCATTCGTGGTGACTTTGATTCCCACCTGGACCTGATTGCTGTGGACTCCTTCTTGGCCTCAACTGGAACTTGTGACTCTGCTCCTAACTGGGCCTCACCCAGATCTGGTGACTCTGGCCCTCACATGTGGACCATATGACCTGGATACTCTGTTCCACACCTGAACCTCACCTGGACATGATGATTCTGGATGCCCTCTGGGCCTCACCCTGACATTGTGACTCTGGTCCCCATCTGGATGTCCCCTAGACCAGGTGAATCTGGTACCCCTCTAGGCGTCAACTAGACCTGGTGACTCTGGTCCTCATCTGGGCCTCACCTGGACCTAGTGAATATTCTCCCCACCTGCGCCTCACTGGACCTGGTGACTCTGATTCTACCTGGGCATCATTGGGACATGGTTACTGTATTACCCACTGAGAGTGACCTGATCCTGGTAACTCTGGTCCTGACTTTGGCCTCTTCTGTACCAGGTGACTCTGGCTCCACCTGGGCCTCACCTGTACCTGGTGACTCTGATCCTATGCATGAGCTCACCTGACCTGGTGACTGTGGTTCCCATCGAGACCTCACCTGTACCTCATGTCTCCGGTTACACCTGGGCCTCACCAGGACCTGGTGTCTCTGGTACCCCACCTGGGTAGCATCAGGATATGGTTACACTGTTCACTAACACTCATCCAGCCGGACCTAATACTCTGGTCTTCACCTGGGGCACACGAAGACATGGTGACACTGGTTCCCACCTGGGTCTCACCTGGACATGGTGACTCGGATCCCCACCTGCTCCTCACCTGTAACTTGTAATTCTCGTTCCCACATGGACATCATGTGGACCTGGTGGCTGCAGTGTTACTAGCTTCTCATGTACCTCGTGACTCTGGTCCCCACCGGGGCCTCACCGGGACTTGGTGAGTGTGGTTGCCACCTGCACGTCACCAGGACCTGGTGATTCTGGTGTCCACCTGAGACTACCCTGGATCTGGTGACTGTGGTCCCCACCTGGGCTTCACCTGAATTTGGGGACTCCGGTCCCCATCTGGGCCTCACCTGGCCCTGTTGTCCATGGTCCTCAACTGTGCAGAATTGGGACCCGGTGACTGTATTCCACAACTGGATCTCACCTGGACAAGGTGACTCTGGTCCCCCTCTGGGTCTCACTTTGCCCTAGTGACTGTGAACCCCACTTTGGCCTGACTTGGACCTGCTGACCCTGGTTGCCACCTGCGCCTGACCTCAAACTGTTGACTCTGGTTCTCTCAAGGGCCTCCCCTGTACCTGGTGATCCTGGTCCCCAATTGGTCCTCAACTGGACGTGGTGACTCTTCTCACCACCGGGGACTCACCTGGACATGATTACTTTGTTCCACACCTGGGCCTCACGTAGACCTGTTGACGATGGTCCCCAAGCCGGCCTCACGTGGACCTTTTGGCTCTGATCCCCACCGGGGGCTCACGTGTATCTGGTAACTTTGATCCTCACCTGGGCCTCATCTGGACCTAGTGACTCTGGTCCCCACCTGGGATTCACCTGGATCTGGTGAGTCTGGTCCCCACCTGGACTTCACATGGATCTGGTGACTCTGGTCCCCACCTGGACCTCTACTGGACCTGGTGACTCTCTTTCCAACATGGACCTCACCTGGATCTGGTGACTCTGGTCCTCAGTTTGGCCTCACTTGGACTGGTGTCTCTCGTCCCCAGTTTGACCTAACTCAGAACTGCTGAATCTTGCCCCACCTAGGCCGCACAGAGACCTGGTGACTCTTGTCCCCAGCTATGCCTCAATTCAACCTGATGAATCTGGTCCTGACGTGGGGCTCACATGGACCTAGGACTCAGCTGGATAGAGTGGCTCTGGTTCCCACAAGGGGCACACCTGATACTGGTGATTGTGGTCTTATTCTATGCCTCACCAGGACCTAGTGATTCTGTTCCCCATCTGGGCCTGCATGGCCCTAGTAATCTGGTCCTCACCCAGGCATCATTGGGACCTGGATACTCTATTCCACATCTGGGCCTCACTTTGACCAGGGACCTCTGGTCCTATTCTGGGCCTCAAACTGAACTGGTTACTCTGGTTCCCCTCTGGGCCTCACCCTTACCTGGTGACTCTGGTCACCCCTTGGGCTTCACTTGGGCCTGGTGAATCTGGTCCTTAGCTGCTCCGCATCTGGATCTGGTGACTGGTGGCCACCTGGGCCTCACCTGGACTTGGTGAATCCTGTTGCCACCTGCGCCTCACCTGGACCTTCTGACTGTGGTCCCAACTGGACCTCACCTGGATCTGGTGGCTCTGGTTCCCATATGGGGCTCTCCTGGACCTTGTTCCTGTGGTCTCCATCTGGCCTCACCTAGAACACAATGACTCTGATCCATATATGGTCCTCTCCTGGACCTGTTGGCTCTGGTCCTTACCTGGTCATCATTGGGACTTGGATACTCTCTATACACCTGGGCCTCACCTGGACCTGGTGACTGTGGTCCCACCTGGGCCTCTCCTGGACGAGGTGACTGGTTCCCACAGGGACCTCACCTGGACCTGGTGACTCAGGTCCTCATATGGGCATCATGAGACCAGGGTTCTCAGTTCCACATCGGGGTCTTATCTGTCCCTAGTGATTCTCGTCCCCCTCTGTGCCTCACCCTGATATGGTGACTCTTCTCCCCACCTGGATGTCACCAGAACCGCGTGACACTGGTCACCCTCTGGGAGTCACCCGGAGCTGGGGACACTGCTCCTCAACTGGGCCTCAACAGGACCTGGTGCATCTGTCCTCACTAAGGCCTCGTCTGGACCTTGTGAATCTTTTCCCACCTGGCATCAATGGGACATGGTTACTCTTCCCACCTGGGCCTCACATGGACATGATAACTTTGCTCCACACTTTGACCTCATCTGGTCCTGATGATTCTGGTCCCCCGACATAGGCCTCAATCTGGACCTGGTGACTGTGGTCCCCACCTGGGTCTCACCTGGACCTGGTGACTCTCGTTCCCACATGAACCACACCAGGTCCTGGTGACTGGGTGGTTCTTGTAGAATCACTTTTAACTGGTGACTCCAGTCCCCACTAGGGCCTCACGTGAATCGGGTGACTTGGCCTGCAGGTTGGCCTCACATGGACCTGGTTAGTGGGGATGCCACTTGGGTCTCACCCATACTTGGTGACTCACGTCTCCACCTGTGCCTCTTGGACCTGGTGAATCTGGTCCTTACCTTGTCCTCTCCCAGACCCGTGGACTCTGTTCACCACGTGGGCCTCACCTGGACCTGGTGATTCCGGTCCCCATCTGGGCCTCACTCAGTCCTGGTGACTTTGTTCCCCACCTTGACTGATTGCTGTGGACTCTTTATGGCCTCACCTGGACCTGGTGACTCTGATCCTATCTGCTTCTCACCCAGACCTGGTGACTCTGGTCCTCACCTGGGCATCATTGGTACCTGGTGACTCTGTTCCACACCTGAGCCTCACCTGGACATGAGGCTCTGGACTCTCGAACCACTCTGGGCCTAACCCTGACCTGGTGACTCTGGTCTCCATCTGGATGTCACATGGACCAGGTGATTCTGGTACCCCTCTCGGCCTCAACCAGTTCTGGTGACTCTGGTCCTCAACTGGGCCTCACCTGGACCTATTGAATATGCTCCATCTGGGCCTCATTTGGACCTGGTGACTCTGGTCCCTACCTGGGCATCATCAGACATGGATCCACTGCATGGCCTGTAGGTTGGCCTCAGCTGGACCTGTTAACTCTGGTCCCTACCTGGGCATCATCGGGACACGGTTCCTCTGCATGGCCTCCAGGTTGGCCTCAGCATGGACCTAGGGAGTGGGGTTGCCACCTGGGGCTCACCCATACCTGGTGACACAGGTCCACACGTGGGCCTCACTTGAACGTGGTGAATCTGGTCCTTACCTGGTCCTCACCCTGGAACTCCTAACTCGGGTCACCACCTGGGAATCACATGAACCTGGTTAATCTGGTCCCCATCTGGTCCTCATCCAGTCCTGGTGACTTTGTCACCACACCTGGACCTGATTGCTGTGGACTCCTTCTTGGCCTCACCTGGAACTGGTGACTCTGATCCTTACTGGGCCTCACCCAGATCTGGTGACTCTGGTCCTCACCTATGGACCATTAGGACCTGGATACTCTGTTCCACACCTGAGCCTCACCTGGACATGATGACTCTGGATCCCCTCTGGGCCTCACCCTGACATGATGACTCTGGTCCCCATCAGGATGTCACCTAGACTAGGTGAATCTGGTATCCCTCTAGGAATCAACTTGACCTGGTGACTCTGGTCCTGAACTGGGCCTCACGGGGACCTAATGAACATGCTCCCCACCTGCGCCTCATCTGATCTGGTGACTTCTGGTTCTACATGGGAATCACTGGGACCTGGATACTCTCTTATATACCTGGGCCTCACCTGGACCTGGTGACTGTGATCCCACCTGGGCCTCACCTGTACGAGGTGACTGGTTCCCACAGGGACCTCACCTGGGCCTGGTGACTCAGATCCTCATATGGGCATCATGGGACCTGGTTTCTCGAGTTCCACATCGGGGCCTCACCTGGACGACTCTGACTCTGGTCCCCACCTGGATATCACCAGGACCGGGAAGACTCTGGATCCCCCTCTGGGAATCACCCGGGGCTGTCGACACTTGTCCTCAGCTGGGCCTCAACAGGACCTGGTGAATCTACTCCTCACTTAGGCCTCGTCTGGACCTTGTGACTCTTTTCCCACCTGGCATCAATGGGACATGGTTACTCTGTTTCCCACCTGGGTCTCACCTGGACATGATTACTTTGCTCCACACTTTGGCATCAACAAGTCCTGATGACTCTGGTCCCCCTACCTAGTCCTCAATCTGGACCTGGGGACTATGGTCCCCACCTGGGTCTCACCTGGACCTGGTGAATCTCGTTCCCACATGAACCACACCTGGACCCGGTGACTGTGGTGTTCTTGTAGACTCACATTTACCTGGTGAATCCGGTCCCCACTAGGGCCTCACCTGGATCTGGTGACTCTGGCCTACAGGTTGGCCTCACCTGGACCTGGTGAGAGGGTTGCCTCTAGGGCCTCACCCATACCTGGTGACTCAGGTCCCCACGTGGGCCTCTTGGACCTGGTGAATCTGGTCCTTACCTTGTCCTTCTCCCAACCTGGGGACTCTGGTCATCACCTGGGCCTCACCTGGAGAAGGGAAACTGGTCCCATCTGGGCCTCACCCAGTCCTGGTTACTTTGTTCCCCACCTGGAAGTGATTGCTGTGGACTCTTTCTTTGCCTCACCTGCAACTGGTGACTCTGATCCTATCTGCACGTCACCCAGATCTGTTGATTCTGGTCCTCATGTGGGCATCTAGGTACCTGGTGACTCAGTTCCACACCTGAGCCTAACCTGGACATGATGACTCTGGAACCTCTCTGGGCCTCACCCTGTCCTGGTGACTCTGGTCCCCATTGGATGTCACCTGGACCAGGTGATTTTGGTACCCCTCTGAGCCTCAACCAGATCTGGTGACTCTGGTCCTCAACTGGGCCTCACCTGGACCTAGTGAATATGCTCCATCTGGGCCTCATTTGGACCTGGTGACTCTGGTCCCTCCCTCGGCATCATCGGGACATGGTTCCACTGCATGGCCTGCAGGTTGACATCACCTGGACCTGGTAACTCTGGTTCCTACATGGGCATCATCGGGACACGGTTCCTCTGCATGGCGTGAAAGATGGCCTCTCCTGGACCTGGTGAGTGTGGTTGCCACCTGTGCCTCACCCGTACCTGGGGACACAGGCTCCTCGTCGGCCTCTTGGACCTGGTGAATCTGGTCCTTACCTGGTCGTCTCCCATACCCGGGGTCTCTGGTCACCCCCTGGCCTCACCTGGACCTGGTCAATCTGGTCCCCATCTGGGCATCACCCAGTCCTGGTGACTTTGTTCCCCACCTGGATGATTGCTGTGGACAATTTCTTGGCCTCACCTTGAACTGGTGACTCTGATCCTATCTGCGCGTTACCCAGACCTGGTGACTCTGGTCCTCACCTGGGCATCTTTGGTACCTGGTGACTCTGTTCCACACCTGAGCCTCACCTGGACATGTTAACTCTGGAACCTCTCTGGGCCTCATCCTGACCTGGTGACTCTGGTCCCCATCTGGATGTCACCTGGACAAGGTGATTCTGGTACCCCTCTAGGCCTCAACCAGGTCTTGTGACTCTGGTACTCCACTGCACCTCACCTGGACCTAGTAAATATGCTCCATCTGGGTCTCATTGGACCTGGTGATTCTGATCCCAACCTCGGCATCATCGGGACATGGTTTTACTGCTTGGCCTGCAGGTTGGCCTCACCTGGACCTGTTAAATCTCGTCCCTACCTGGGCATCATCGGGACATGGTACCTCTGCATGGCCTGCAGGTTCGCCTCACCTGGACCTTGTGAGTGGGGTTGCCACCTGGGCCTCGCCCATGCCTGGTGACACAGGTCCACACGTGGGCCTCACTTGGACCTGCTGAATCTGGACCTTACCTGGTCCTCACCCGGAACTTTTAACTCAGGTCACCACCTGGGAATCACCTGGACCTGGTGAATCTGGTCCCCATCTGGGGTCATCCATTCTTGGTTACTTTGTTCCCCAACTGGACCTGATTGCTGTGGACTCCTTCTTGGCCTCACCTGGAACTGGTGACTCTGATACTAACTGGGCCTCACCCTGATCTAGTGACTCTGGTCCTCACCTGTGGACCATTATGAACTGGATACTCTGTTCCACACGTGAGCCTCACCTGGACATGATGACTCTGGATCCCCTCTGGGCCTCAGCCTGACATGGTGACTCTGGTCCCCATCTGGATTTCACCTAGACCAGGTGAATCTGGTACCCCTCTAGGCCTCAACTTGACCTGGTGACACTGGGCCCCAAGTGGGCCTCACCGGGACCTAGTGAACATGCTCCCCACCTGCGCCGCATCTGGGCATGGTGACTCTGGTTTTACCTGGACATCCTCGGGAAATGGTTACTGTATTCCCCACTGGGACTGACCTGATCATGGCAACTCTGGTCCTGACTTTGGCCTCTTCTGTACCAGGTGACTCTGGCTCTTCCTGGGCCTCACCTGTAACTGGTGACTCTGATCCTAAGCATGGCCTCACCTGACCTGGTGACTGTGGTTCCCATCGGGATCTCACCTGGACCTTTGTCTCTGGTCCCCACCTGGGTAACATCAGGATATTGTTACACTGTTCACTAACAGTGATCCAGCTGGACCTATTAACTTTGGTCTTCACCTGGGCCAAAAATGGACATGGTGACACTGGTTCCCACCTGGATCTCACCTGGACATGGTGAGTTGGATCCCCGCCTGGTCCTCACCTGTAACTGGTGATTGTCGTTCCCACATGGACATCATGTGGACCTGGTGGCTGCAGTGTTTCTAGCTTCTCATGTACCTCGTGACTCTGGTCCCCACGAGGGCCTCACCGGGACCTGGTGAGTGTGGTTGCCACCGCACCTCACCTGGACTTGGTGATTCTGGTCTGCACCTGAGAATACCCTGGATCTGGTGACTGTGGTCTACACCTGGGCTTCACCTGCATTCGGGGACTCCGGTCCCCATCTGGGCGTCACCTCGTCCTGTTGACCATGGTACTCAACTGGGCAAAAATGGGACCTGGTGACTGTGTTCCACACCTGGACCTCACCTTTACCAGGCGACTCTGGTCCCCCTCTGGGTCTCACCGTGCCCTAGTGACTGTGAACCCCACTTTGGACTGACTTGGACCTGCTGACCCTGGTTCCTACCTGCGACTGACGTCGTAATGTTGACTCTGGTACTTTCAAGGGCCTCCCCTGGACCTGGTGATCCTGGTCCCCACCTGGGCCTCACCTGGACGTGGTAAATTTTGTCACCACCGGTTACTCACCTAGACCTTGTTACTGTGTTCCATACCTGAGCCTCAAGTAGACCTGTTGACCATGGTCGGCCTCACATGGACCTGTTGCCTCTGATCCCCCCTGGGGCCTCTCGTGTACCTGGTAACTCTGGTCCTCACCTGGGCATCATTGGTCCTGGTGACTCTGTTCCATACCTGAGGCTCCCCTGGATATGATGACTCTGGTACCTCTCTGGCTATCAACCTGACATGGTGACTCTGGTCCCCATATGGATGTCACCGGGACCAGGGGATTATGGTACCCCTCTGGGCCTCAACCAGGTCTGGTGACTCTGGTCCTCAACTGGGCCTCACCTGGACTTAGTGAATATGCTCCATCTGGGCCTCATTTGGACCTGGTAACTCTGGTCCCTACCTGGCATCATCGGGACATGGTTCCACTGCATGGCCTGTAGGTTGGCCTCACCTGGACCTGGTAACTCTCGTCCCTACCTGAGCATCTTTGGGACCTGGTTCCTCAGCATGGCCTGCAGGTTGGCCTCACCTGGAACTGGAGAGTGGGTTTGTCACCTGGGCCTCACCCTTGCCTAGTGACACAGGTCCCCACGTGGGCCTCACTTGGACCTGGTGAATCTGGTCCTTACCTGGTGGTCACCCGAACTGGTAACTCTGGTCACCACATGGGAATCACCTGGGCCTGGTGAATCTGGTCCCCATCTGGGCCTCACCCAGTCCTGTTGACTTTCTTCCCCACCTGGACCTGATTGCTGTGGACTCCTTCATGTCTAACCTGGAACTGCTGACTCTGATGCTAACTGGGGCTACCCTTACCTGGTGACTCTGGTCACCCCTTGGTTTTCACTTGGGCCTGGTGAATCTGGTCCTTAGCTGGTCCACACCTGGATCTGGTGACAGGTCGCCACCTGGGCCTCACCTGGACTTGGTGAATCCTGTTGCCACCTGCGCCTCACCTGGACCTTGTGACTGTGGTCCCACCTGGACCTCACCTAGATCTGGTGGCTCTGGTTCCCATATGGCGCTCTCCTGGTCCTGGTTCCTGTGGTCTCCTTCTGGTCTCACTTAGAACACAATGACTCTGATCCATATTTGGGCCTCTCCTGACCTGTTGACTCTGGTCCTTACCTGGGCATCATTGGGACCTGGATACTCTCTTATATACCTTGGCCTCACCTGGACCTTGTGACTGTGGTCCCACCTGGGCCTCACCTGGACCTGGTGACTCAGGTCCTCATATGGGCATCATGGGGCCTGGTTTCTCAGGTCCACATTGGGGTCTCACCTGGACCTAGTGATTCTCGTCCCCCTCTGGGCCTCACCCTGACGTGGTGACTCTGGTCCCCACCTCGATATCTCCAGAACCGCGTTACTCTGGTCTCCTTCTGGGACTCACCCAGAGCTGGGGACACTGGTCCTCAAATGGGCCTCAACAGGACCTGGTGAATCTACTCCTCACTTAGGCCTCGTCCGGACCTTGTGACTCTTTCCCAACTGTCATCACTGGGACATGGTTACTCTGTTATCCACCTAGGTCTCAACTGGACATGATAACTTTGCTCAACACTTTGGCCTCAACTGGTCCTGATGAATCTGGTCCCCCCACCTAGGCCTCAATCTGGACTTGGTGACTGTGGTCCCCACCTGTGTCTCAACTGGACCACGTGAATCTCGTTCCCACATGAACCACACCTGGACCTGGTGACTGTGGTGTTCTTGTAGACTCACATTTACCTGGTGACTCCGGTACCCACTAGGGCCTCACCTGGATCTGGTGACTCTGGCCTGCATGTTGACCTCACCTGGACCTGGTGAGTAGGGTTTGCCACCAGGTCCTCACCCATACCTGGTGACTCAGGTCCCCACGTGGGCCTCTTGGACCTGGTGAATCTGGTACTTACCTGGTCCTCTCCCAGACCCGGGGAATCTGGTCACCACCTTGGCCTATCCTGGGCCTGGTGAATCTGGTCCCCATCTGGGCCTCACACAGTCCTGGTGACTTTGTTCCCCACTTGGACCTGATTGCTGTGGACTCTTTTTGCCTCACCTGGAACTGGGGACTCTGATCCTATCTGCGCGTCACCCAGATTTGGTGACTCTGGAACTCACCTGGGCATCACTGGTACCTGATTACTCTGTTCCACACCTGAGCCTCACCTGGACATGATGACTCTGGAACCTCTCTGGGCCTCACCCTGACCTGGTGACTCTGGTCCCCATCTGGATGTCACCTGGACCAGGTGATTCTGGTACCCCTCTAGGCCTCAACCAGATCTGGTGACTCTGGTCCTCAAATGGGCCTCACCTGGACGTAGTGAATATACTCGATCTGGGCATCATTTGGACCTGGTGACTCTGGTCCATACCTGGGCATCATCGGGACATGGTTCCACTGCATGGCCTGCAGGTTGGCCTCACCTGGACCTGGTAACTCTGGTCCCTACCTGGGCTTCATCGGGACATGGTTCCTCTGCATGGCCTGCAGGTTGGCCTCACCTGGACCTGGTGAGTGGTTTTGCCACCTGGGCCTCACCCATACCTGGTGACACAGGTCCCACTTGGGCCTCAGTTGGACCTGGTGAATCTGGTCCTTACCTGGTCCTCACTCAGAACTGGTAACTCTGGTCACAACCTGGGAATCACCTGGACTGGGTGAATGTGGTCCCCATCTGGGCCTCCCCCAGTCCTGGTGACTTTGTTCCCCACCTGGACCTGATTGCTGTGGACTACTTCTTGGCCTCACCTGGAACTGGTGACTCTCATCCTAACTGGGCCTAGCTCAATCTCCTGACTCTGGTCCTCCCCTGTGGACCACTATGAACAGGATACTCTGTACCACACCTGAGCCTCTCCTGGACATGATGACTCTGGATCCACTCTGGGCCTCACCCTGACGTGGTAACTCTGGTCTCCATGTGGATGTCACCTAGACCAGGTGAATCTGGTACCCCACTAGGCCTCAGTTAGACCTGGTGACTCTGGTCCTCACATGGGCCTCACCGGGACCTAGTGAATATGCTCCCCAACTGTGCCTCATCTGGACCTGTTGACTCTGGTTCTACCTGGGCATCATCGGGACATGGTTACTGTATTCCCACTGGGACTGACCTGATCCTGGTAACTCTAGTCCTGATTTGGCCTCTTCTTTACCAGGTGACTCTGGATCCACCTTGGGTTCACCGGTAACTGGTGACTCTGATCCTAAGCATGGCCTCACCTGACCTGGTGACTGTGGTTCCCATCGGGACCTCACCTGGACCTCATGTCTCTGGTCCCACCTGGGCCTCACCAGGACCTGGTGTCTCTGGTACCCACCAGGGTAGCATCAGGATACGGTTACACTGTTCACTAACAGTGACCCAGCCAGACCTATTAACTCTGGTCTTCACTTGGGCCACACCTGGACATGGTGACACTGGTTCCCACCTGGGTCTCACCTGGACATGCTGAGTCGGATCCACAACTGGTCCTACCCTGTAACTGGTGATTCTCGTTCCCACATGGACATCATGTGGACCTGGTGGCTGCAGTGTTTCTAGCTTCTCATGTACCTCGTGACTCTGGTTCCCACCAGGGCCTCACAGGGACCTGGTGAGTGTGGTTGCCACCTGCACCTCAAGTGGACCTGGTCATTCTGGTCTGCACCTGAGACTACCCTGGATCTGGTGACTGTGGTCCCCACCTGGGATTCACCCGCTTTGGGGACTCCGGTCTCCATCTGGGCCTCACCTGGCCCTGTTGACCATGGTCCTCAACTGCGCAAAATTGGGACGCGGTGACTGTGTTCCACAACTGGACCTCACCTGGACCAGGTGATTCTCATCAACCTCTGGGTCTCACCGTACCCTAGTGACTGTGAACCCCACTTTGGCCTGACTTGGACCTGCTGACCCTGGTTGCCACCTGCGCCTGACCTCGAACTGTTGACTCTGGTACTTTCTTTTTTTTTTTTTTTTTTAAAGATTTTTATTTATTTATTCATGATAGTCACAGAGGAGAGAGAGAGAGAGAGAGAGAGGCAGAGACACAGGCAGAGGGAGAAGCAGGCTCCATGCACCGGGAGCCCGACATGGGATTCGATCCCGGGTCTCCAGGATCGCGCCCTGGGCCAAAGGCAGGCGCTAAACCGCTGCGCCAGCCAGGGATCCCGACACTGGTACTTTCAAGGGCCTACCCTGTATATTGTGATCCTGGTCCCCACCTGGGCCTCACCTGGACGTGGTAACTCATGTCATACCGCGTACTCACTTGTACCTGCTTACTGTGTTCCACATCTGGGCCTCAAGTAGACTTGTTGACCATGGTCCCCAAGCCGGCCTCACATGGACCTGTTGCCTCTGATCCCCACCGGAGCCTCACGTGTACCTGGTAACTCTGGTCCTCACCTGGGCCTCATCTGGACCTAGTGACTCTGTGCCCACCTAGGTTTCACCTACATCTGGTGACTCTGGTCCCCACCTGGACTTCACCTACATCTGGTGACTCTGGTCCCCTTCTGGACCTCTCCTGGACCTGGTGACTCTCTTTCCAACATGGACCTCACCTGGATCTGGTGACTCTGGTACTCAGTTTGACCTCACATGGACCTGGGACTGTGTTTCCCATCGGGGCCTCACCTGGACCTCATGTCTCTGGTCCCAACTGGGCCTCACCCTGACCTGGTGACTCTGGTCACTCGTTGGACTTCACTTGGGCTTGGAGAATCTGGTCCTTAGCTGTTCCGCATCTTGATATGGTGACTGGTCGCCACCTGGGACTCACCTGGACTTGGTGAATCCTGTTGCCACCTGCGCATCACCTGAACCTTGTGACTGTGGTCCCACCTCGACCTCACCTGGATGAGGTGACTGGTTCCCACAGGGACCTCACCTGGACCTGGTGACTCAGGTCCTCATATGGGCATCATGGGACCTGGTTTCTCAGTTCCACATCGGGGCCTCACCTGGACCTAGTGATTCTAGTCCCCCTCTGGGCCTCACACTGACGTGGTGACTCTGGTCCCCACCTTGATATCACCAGAACCGGGTGACTCTGGTCCCCCTCTGGGACTCACCCGGGGCTGTCGACACTTGTCCTCAGCTGGGCCTCAACAGGACCTGGTGAATCTACTCCTCACTTAGGCCTCTTCTGGACCTTGTGACTCTTTTCCCACCTGGCATCAATGGGACATGGATACTCTGTTCCCCACATGGGCCTCACCTAAACATGATAATTTTGATCCACACTTTGGCCTCAGCTGCTCCTGATAACTCTCGTCCCACCACCTAGGCCTCAATCTGGACCTTGTGACTGTGGTCCCCAACTGGGTCTCACCTGGACCTGGTGACTCTCGTTCCCACATGAACCACACCTGGCCCTGACTGTGGTGTTCTTGTAGACTCACATTTACCTGGTGACACCAGTCCCCACTAGGGCCTCACCTGGATCTGCTGACTGTGGCCTGCAGGTTGGCCTCACCTGGACCTGGTGAGTGGGGTTGCACCTGAGCTTCACCCATACCTGGTGACTCAGGAACCCACGTGGTCCTCTTGGAACTGGTGAATCTGGTCCTTACATGGTCCTCTCCCAGACACGGGGATTCTGGTCACCACCTGGGCCTCAACTGGACCTGGTGAATCTCTTCCCCATCTGGGCCTCACCCGGTCTTGGTGACTTTGTTCCCCACCTGGACCTGATTGCTTTGGACTCTTTCTTGGCCTCACCTGGAATTGGTGACTCTTATCCTCTCTGCGCGTGACTCAGGCCTGGTGACTCTGGTCCTCATCTGGGCATCATTGGTACCTGGTGACTCTGTTCAACACCTGAGCCTCACCTGGACATGATGATTCTGGAACCCCTTTGGGCCTCACCCTGACCTGGTGACTCTGGTCCCCATCTGGATGTCACCTGGAAGAGGTGATTCTGGTACCCCTCTAGGCCTCAACCAGATCTGGTGTCTCTGGTCCTCAACTGGGCCTCGGCTGGACTTAGTGAATATGCTCCATCTTGGCCTCATTTGGACCAGGTTACTCTGGTCCCTACCTGGGCATCATGGGATCCTGGTTCCACTGCATGGCCTACAGGTTGGCCTCACCTGGACCTGGTAACTCTGGTCCCTACCTTGGCATTATCGGGACTCAGTTACTTTGCATGGCCTGCAGGTAGGCCTCACCTGGACCCGGTGAGTGGGCATGCCACTTGGGCCTCACCCATACCTGGTGACACAGGCCCCTACGTGGGCCTCACTTGGACATGTTGTATCTGGTAATTCTGGCACCACCTGGGAATCACCTGGACCTGGTGAATCTGGTAACTCCGGTCACCACCTGGGAATCACCTGGACCTGGTGAATCTGTGTCCCCATCTGGGCCTCATCCAGTCCTGGTGACTTTTTTACCCACCTGGACCTGATTGCTGTGGACTCCTTCTTAACCTCACCTGGAACTGTTGACTCTGATCCTAACAGGGCATCACTCAGATCTGTTGACTCTGGTCCTCACCTGTGGACCATTATGACCTGGATACTCTCTTCCACACGTGAGCCTCACCTGGACACGATGACTCTGGATCCCCTCTGGCCCTCTCCCTGACATGGTGTCTCTGGTCCCCATCTGGAAGGTACCTAGACCAGGTGAATCTGGTACCCCTCTAGGCCTCAACTAGACCTGGTGACTCTGGTCCTCTACTGGGCCTCAACGGGACGTAGTGAATATGCTCCCCACCTTCGCCTCATCTGGACCTGGTGTCTCTGGCTCCACCTGGGCCTCACCGGTAACTGGTGACTCTGATCCTAAGCATGGCCTCACCTGACCTGGTGACTGTGGTTTCCATCGGGACCTCACCTGGACCTCATGTCTCTGGTCCCACCTGGGCCTCACCAGGACCTTGTGTCTCTGGTTACCACCTGGGTAGCATCAGGATATGGTTACACTGTTCACTATCAGTGACCCAGCCGGACCTATTGTCTCTGGTCTTCACCTGGGCCACACCTGGACATGGTGACACTGGTTCCCACCTGGGTCTCACCTGGACATGGTGAGTCGGATCCCCACCTGGTCCTCGCCTGTAACTGGTGATTCTCGTTCCCACATGGACATCATGTGGACCTGGTGGCTTCAGTGTTTCTAGCTTCTCATGTACCTCGTGACTCTGGTTCCCATAAGGGCCTCACCGGGACCTGGTGAGTGTGGTTGTCACCTGCACCTCACATGGACCTGGGGATTCTGGTCTGCACCTGAGACAACCCTGGATCTGGTGACTGTGGTCTCCACCTGGGCTTCACCTGGATTTGGGGACTGTGGTCCCCATCTGGGCCACACATGGCCCTGTTGACCATGGTCCTCAACTCTGCAGAATTGGGACCCGGTGACTTTGTTCCACAACTGGACCTCACCTGGACCACGTGACTCTGGTCCGCCTCCGGGTCTCACCGTACCCTAATGACTCTGAACCCCACTTTGGCCTGACTTGGACCTGCTGACCTTTGTTGCCACCTGTGCCTGACCTCGAACTGTTGACTCTGGTTCTTTCAAGGGCCTCCCCTGTACCTGGTGATCCTGGTCCCCACCTGGGTCTCACCTGGACGTGGTGACTCTTGTCACCACCGGGGACTCACCTGGACCTGGTTCCTGTGTTCCACACATGGGCCTCAAGTAGACCTGTTGACCATGGTCCCCAAGCCGGCCTCACATGGACTTCTTGCCTCTGATTCCCACCGGAGCCTTACGTGTACCTGGTAACTCTGGTCCTCACCTGGGCCTCATTTGGACCTAGTGAGTCTGGTGCCAACCTGGGCTTCATCTGGATCTGTTGACTCTGGTCCCCACCTGGACTTCACCTGGATCTGGGGACTCTGGTCTGCTTCTGGACCTCTCCTGGACCTGGTGACTCTCTTTCCAACATGGACCTCAACTGGAACTGGTGACTCTGATACTCAGTTTGGCCTCACATGGACCTG
Organism: Canis lupus familiaris; assembly: GCF_011100685.1. Taxonomy (NCBI): domain Eukaryota; kingdom Metazoa; phylum Chordata; class Mammalia; order Carnivora; family Canidae; genus Canis; species Canis lupus. The sequence goes on from NW_023330928.1 coordinate 37,018, forward strand.
GTGTCTCTCGTTCCCACTTTGATCTAACTCAGAACTGCTGAATCTTGCCCCACCTAGGCCGCACCCACCCTGGTGACTCTTGTCCCCAGCTATGCCTCAATTCGACCTGATGAATCTGGTCCTCACGTGGGCCTCACATGGACCTGGGACTCACCTGGATAGAGTGGCTCTGGTTCCCTCAGGGGCTCACCTGATACTGGTGACTGTGGTCTTATTCTATGCCTCACCAGGACCTAGTGATTCTGTTCCCCATCTGGGCCTGCATGGCCCTTGTGACTCTGGTCCTCACCCAGGCATCATTGGGACCTGGATACTCTATTCCACACCTGGGCCTCACACTGCCAAGGGAATTCTGATCCCATTCTGGGCCTCAAACTAAACTGCTTACTCTGGTTCCCCCTCTGGGCCTCAACCTTACCTGGTGACTCTGGTCACCCCTTGGGATTCACTTGGGACTGGTGAATCTGGTCCTTAGCTGGTCCGCACCTGGATCTGGTGACTGGTCGCCACCTGGGCCTCACCTGGACTTGGTGAATCCTGTTGCCACCTGCGCCTCACCTGGACCTTGTGACTGTGGTCCCACCTGGACCACACCTGGATCTGGTTGCTCTGGTTCCCATATGGGGCTCTCCTGAATCTGGTCCGTGTTGTCTCCATCTGGCCTCACCTGGAACACAATGACTCTGATACATATTTGGGCCTCTCCTAGACCTGATGACGCTGGTCCTTACCTGGGCATCACTGGTACCTGGATACTCTCTTATATACCTGGCCTCACCTGGACCTGGTGACTGTGGTCCCACCTGGGCCTCACCTGGACGAGGTGACTGGTTCCCACAGGGACCTCACCTGGACCTGATGACTCAGGTCCTCATATGGCATCATGGGACCTGGTTTCTCAGTTCCACATCGGGGCCTCACCTGGACCTAGTGATTTTCGTCCCCCTCTGGGCCTCACCCTGACGTGGTGACTCTGGTCACCCCTGGATATCACCAGAACCGGGTGACTCTGGTCCCCCTCTAGGACTCTCCCGGAGCTGGGGACACTGGTCCTCAGCTGGGCCTCAACAGGACATGGTGAATCTACTCCTCACTTAGGCCTCGTCTGGACCTTGTGACTCTTTTCCCACCTGGCATCAATGGGACATGGTTACACTGTTGCCCACCTGGGCCTCTCCTGGACATGATAACTTTGCTCCACACTTTGGCCTCAACTGGTTCTGATGAATCTGGTCCCCATACCTAGGCCTCAATCTGGACCTGGTAAATGTGGTCCCCACCGGGGTCTCTCCTGGACCTGGTGACTCTTGTTCCTACATGAAACACACCTGGACCTGGTGACTGTGGTGTTCTTGTAGACTCACATTTACCTGGTGACACCAGTCCCCACTAGGGCCTCACCTGGATCTGGTGACTCTGGCCTGCAGGTTGGCCTCACCTTGACCTGGTGAGTGGGGTTGCCACCTGGGCCTCACCCATACCTGGTAACTCAGGTCTTCACGTGGGCCTCTTTGACCTGGTGAATCTATTACTTACCTGGTCCTCTCGCAGACCCGGGGACTCTGGTCAACACCTGGGCGTCACCTGGACCTGGTCAATCTGGTCCCCATCTGGGCCTCACCCGGTCCTGGTGACTTTGTTCCGCACCTGGACCTGATTGCTGTGGACTCTTTCTTGGCCTCACCTGGAACTGGTGACTCTGAACCTATCTGCGCGTCACCCAGACCTGGTGACTCTGTTCCTCACCTGGGCATCTTTGGTACTTGGTGTCTCTGTTCCGTACCTGAGCCTCACCTGGACATGATGACACTGGAACCACTCTGGGCTTCACCCTGACCTGGTGACCCAGGTCCCCATCTGGATGTCACCTGGACCTGGTGATTCTTGTACCCCTCTAGGACTCAACAAGATCTGGTGACTCTGTTCCTCAACTGGGCCTCACCTGGACCTAGTGAATATGCTCCATCTGGGCCTCATTTGGACCTGGTGACTCTGGTCCCTACCTGGGCATCATCGGTACAATGTTACTCTATTCCACACTGGGAATCCCCTGATCCTGGTAACTCTGGTCCTCTCTTTGGACTCTTCTGTACCAGGTAACTCTGGCTCCACCTGGACCTCACCTGTTACTGGTGATTCTGATCCTACGCATGGCCTCATCTGACCTGGTGACAGTGCTTCCCATCGGGACCTCACCTGGACCTCAGGTCTCCGGTCCCACCTGGGCCTTACCAGGACCTGGTATCTCTGCTAACCACCTGGGTAGCATCAGGATATGGTTACACTGTTCACTAACAGTGACCCAGCTGGACCTATTATCTCTGGTCTTTACCTGGGCCACACCTGGACATGGTGACACTCGTTCCCACCTGGGTCTCACCTGGACATGGTGAGTCAGATCCCCACCTGTTCCTCAGCTTTAACTGGTGATTCTCGCTTCCACATGGACATCATGTCGACCTGGTGGCTGCAGTGTTTCTAGCTTCTCATGTCCTCGTGACTCTGGTCCCCACCAGTGCCTCACCGGGACCTGGTGAGTGTGGTTGCCACCTGCACCTCAGCTGGACCTGGTGATTCTGGTCTGCACCTGAGACTACCCTGCATCTGGTGACTGTGGTCCCCACCTGGGCTTCACCTGGATTTGGGGACTCCGGTCCCCATCTGGGCCTCAACTGGCCCTGTTGACCATGGTCCTCACTGGGCAAAATTGGGACCCGGTGACTGAGTTCCACAACTGGACCTCACAGGACCAGGTGACTCTGGTCCCCCTCTGGGTCTCACCGTGCCCTAGTGACTGTGAACCCCACTTTGGCCTGACTTGGACCTGCTGACCCTGGTTGCCACCTGCGCCTGACCTCTAACTGTTGACTCTGGTTCTCTCAAGGGCCTCCCCTGTACCTGGTGATCCTGGTCCGCAACTGGGCCCCACCTGAACGTGGTGACCCTTGTCACCACGTGGGACTCACCAGGACCTGCTTACTGTGTTCCACACCTTGGCCTCAAGTAGACCTGTTGACCATGGTCCCCAAGGCGGCCTCACATAGACCTGTTTCCTCTGATCCCCACCGGGGCCTCACGTGTACCTGGTAACTCTGGTCCTCACCTGGGCCTCATCTGGACCTAGTGACTCTGGTCCCCACCTGGGCTTCACCTGGATCTGGTGACTCTGGTCCCCACCTGGAACTCACCTGGATCTGGTGACTCTGGTCCTCAGTTTGGCCTCACCTGGACCTGATTTCTCTCGTCCCCACTTTGACATAACTCAGAACTGCTGAATCTTGACCCACCTAGGCCGCACGCAGACCTGGTGACTCTTGTCCCCAGCTCTGCCTCAATTCGACCTGATGAATCTGCTCCTCACGTTGGCCTCACATGGACCTGGGACTCAGCTGGATAGAGTGGCTCTGGTTCCCACAAGGGGCTCACATGATACTGGTGACTGTGGTCCCACCTGGGTCTCACCTGGACGAGGTGACTGGTTCTCACAGGGACCTCACCTGGACCTGGTGACTCAGGTCCTCATATGGGCATCATGGGACCTGGTTTCTCAGTTCCACATCGGGACCTAACCTGGACCTAGTGATTCTCGTCCCATTATGGTCCTCACCCTGACGTGGTGACTCTGGTCCCCACCTGGATATCACCAGAACCGGGTGACTCTGGTCCCCCTCTGGGACTCACCCGGATCTGGGGACACTGGTCCTCAACTGGGCCTCAACAGGACCTGGTGAATCTGCTCCTCACTTAGGCCTCGTCTGGATCTTGTGACTCTTTTCCCACCTGGCATCAATGGGACATGGTTAGTCTGTTCCCCACCTGGGCCTCAACTGGACATGATAACTTTGCTCCACATTTTGGCCTCAACTAGTCCTGATGACTCTGGTCCCCCGACATAGGCGTCAATCTGGACATGATTGCTGTGGACTCCTTCTTAGCCTCAACTGGAACTGGTGAATCTGATCCAGATTGAGGATCCCCAATCTGGGCCTCACCTGGCCCTGTGAACCATGGTCCTCAACTGGCAAAATTGGGACCCGGTGACTGTGTTCCACCCCTGGACCTCACCTGGACCAGGTGACTCTGGTCCCCCTCTGGGTCTCACCGTGCCCTAGTGACTGTGAACCCGACTTTGGCCTGACTTGGACCTGCTGACCCAGGTTGACACCTGCGCCTGACCTCGAACTGTTGACTCTGGTTCATTCAAGGGCTTCCCCTGTCCCTGGTGATCTTGGTCCCCCTCTGGGACTCACCTGGACGTGGTGACCCTTGTCACCACCGGGGACTCACCTGGACCTGGTTACTGTGTTCCACACCTGGGCCTCAAGTAGTCCTGTTGACCATGGTACCGAAGCCGACCTCATATGGACCTGTTTCCTCTGATTCCCACCGGGGCATCACGTGTACCTGGTAACACTGGTCCTGACTTGGGCCTCATCTGGACCTAGTGACTCTGGTCCCCACCTTGGGTTCACCTGGATCTGGTGACACTGGTCCTCAACTGGGCCTCACGTGGACCTATTGAATATGCTCCATCGGGCCTCATTTGGACTTGGTGACTCTCTTCCCTACCTGGGCTCCATCGGGACATGGTTCCACTGCATGGCCTTTAGGTTGGCCACCCCTGGACCTGGTAACTGTGGTTCTACCTGGGCATCATCGGGACGTGGTTACTCTATTCCCAGTGGGACTGACCTGATCGTGGTGACTCTGGTCCTGACTTTCGCCTCTTCTGTGCCATGTGACTCTGGCTCCCCCTGGACCTCACCTGTAAGTGGTGACTCTGATCCTAAGCATGGCCTCACCTGACCTGGTGACTGTGGTTTCCATCGGTACCTCACCTGGTCCTCATGTCTCTGGTCCCAACTGGGACTCACCAGGACCTTGTATCTGGTACACACCTGAGTAGCATCAGGATATGGTTACACTGTTCACTAACAGTGACACGGCCGGACCTATTAACTCTCGTCTTCACCTGGTCCACACTTGGACATGGTGACACTGGTTCCCACCAGGGTCTAACCTGGACATGGTGACTCAGATCCCCACCTGGTCCTCACTTGTAACTTGTAATTCTCGTTCCCACATGGACATCATGTGGACCTGGTGGCTGCAGTGTTTCTAGCTTCTCATATACCTCGTGACTCTGGTCCCCACCAGGGCCTCACCCGGACTTGGTGAGTGTGGTTGCCACCTGCACCTCACCAGGACCTGGTGATTCTGGTCTCCACTTGAGACTACCCTGGATCTGGTGACTGTGGTCCCCACCTGAGCTTCACCTGAATTTGGGGACTCCGGTCCCCATCTGGGCCTCACCTGGCCCTGTTGACCATGGTCCTCAACTGGGCAAAATTGGGACCCGGTGACTCTGTTCCACAACTGGATCTCACCTGGACAAGGTGACTCTGGTCCCCCTCTGGGTCTCACTGTGCCCTAATGACTGTGAACCCCACTTTGGCCTGACTTGGACCTGCTGACACAGGTTGCCACCTGCGCCTCACCTCGAATGTTGACTCTGGTTGTCTCAAGGGCCTCCCCTGTACCTGGTGATCCTGGTCCCCAATTGGGCCTCAACTGGACGTGGTGACTCTTGTCACCACCGGGGACTCACCTGGACATGATTACTGTGTTCCACACCTGGGCCTCAGGTAGACATGTTGACCATGTTCCCCAATCCGGGCTCACGTGGACCTTTTGGCTCTGATCCCCGCCAAGGGCTCACGTGTATCTGGTAACTCTGATCCTCACCTGGGCCTAATCAGGACCTAGTGACTCTGGTCCCCACCTGGGTTTCACATGGATCTGGTGACTCTGGTCCCCACCTGGACTTCACCTGGATCTGGTGACTCTGGTCCCCACCTGGACCTCTCCTGGACCTGGTGACTCTCTTTCCAACATGGACCTCACCTGGATCTGGTGACTCTGGTCCTCGGTTTGGCCTCACCTGGACCTGGTGTCTCTCGTCCCCACTTTGACCTAACTCAGAACTGCTGAATCTTGCCCCACCTAGGCCGCACCCAGACCTGGTGACTCTTGTCCCGAACTATGCCTTAATTCGACCTGATGCATCTGGTCCTGACGTGGGGCTCACATGGACCTGGGACACAGCTGGATAGAGTGGCTCTGGTTCCCAAAAGGGGCACACCTGATACTGGTGATTGTGGTCTTATTCTATGCCTCACCAGGACCTAGTGATTCTGTTCCCCCTCTGAGCCTGCATGGCCATAGTGACTCTGGTCCTCACCCAGGCATCATTGGGACCTGGATACTCTATGCCACACCTGGGCCTAGTTTGACCAGGGATCTCTGGTCCCATTTTGGGCCTCAAACTAAACTGGTTACTCTGGTTCCCCTCTGGGCCTCACCCTTACCTGGTGACTCTGGTCACCCCTTGGGCTTCACTTGGGCCTCGTGAATCTGGTCCTTAGCTTGTCCGCACCTGGCCCTGGTGACAGGTCACCACGTGGGCCTCACCTGGACTTGGTGAATCATGTTGCCACCAGCGCCTCACCTGGACCTTGTGACTGTGGTCCCTCCTGGACCTCACCTGGATCTGGTGGCTCTGGTTCCCATATGGGGCTCTCCTGGATCTGTTCCCTGTGGTCTCCCTCTGGCCTCACCTGGAACACAATGACTCTGATCTATATTTGGGCCTCTCCTGGACCTGTTGACTCTGGTCCTTACCTGGGCATCATTGGGACCTGGATACTCTCTTATATACCTGGGCCTCACCAGGACCTGGTGACTGTGGTCCCACGTGGGCCTCACCTGGACGATGTGACTGGTTCCCACAGGGCCCTCAGCTGGACCTGGTGACTCAGGTCCTCATATGGGCATCATGGGACCTGGTTTCTCAGTTCCACATCGGGGCCTCAACTGGACCTAGTGATTCTCTCCCCCTCTGGGCCTCACCCTGACTTGTGACACTGGTCCCCACCTGGATATCACCAGAACCGGGTGACACACCCGGAGCTGGGGACACTGGTCTTCAGGTGGGCCTCAACAGGACCTGGTGAATCTACTCCAATCTTAGGCTTCGTCTGGACCTTGTGACTCTTTTCCCACCTGGCATGAATGGGACATGGTTACTCTGTTCCCCACCTGGCCCCACCTGGACATGATAATTTGCTGCACACTTTGGCCTCAACTGGTCCTGATGACTCTCGTCCCCAAACTTAGGCCTCAATCTGGACCTGGTGACTGTCGTTCCCAACTGGGTCTCAGCTGGACCTGGTGACTCTCGTTCCCACATGAACCACACCTGGATCTGGTGACTGTGGTGTTCTTGTAGACTCACATTTACCTTGTGAATCCCGTCCCCACTAGGGCCTCACCTGGATCTGGTGACTTGGCCTGTAGGCTGGCCTCACCTGGACCTGGTGAGTGGGCTTGCCACCTGGGCCTCACCCATACATGGTGACACCGGTCCCCACGTAAGCCCCAGTATCTTGGTGAATCTCGTCCTTACCTGGTCCTCAACCGGACCTGGTAACCCTAGTCACCACCTGGGAATCACCTGGACCTGGTGTATCTGGCCCCATCTGGGCCTCACCCAGTCCTGGTGACTTTGTTCCCCACCTGGACCTGATTGCTGTGGACTCCTTCTTGGCCTCAACTGGAACTGGTGACTCTGATCCTAACTGGGTCTCACCCAGATCTGGTGACTCTGGTCCTCACCTGTGGACCATTATGACCTGGATACTCTGTTCCACACCTGAGCCTCACCTGGACATGATGACTCTGGATCCCTTCGGGGCCTCACCCTGACATGGTGACTCTGGTCCCCATCTGGATGTCACCTAGACCAGGTGAATCTGTTACCCCTCAAGGGCTCAAATATACCTGGTGACACTGGTCCTCAACTGGGTCTCACCGAGACCTAGTGAATATGCTCCCCACCTGCGCCTCATCTGGACCTGGTGACGCTGGGTCTACCTGGGCATCATCGGAACATAGTTACTCTGTTCCCCAGTGGGACTGACCTGATCCTGGTAACTCTGGTCCTGACTTTGGCCTCTTCTGTACCAGGTTACTCTGGCTCCACCTGGGCCTCACGTGTAACTGGTGACTCTGATCCTAAGCATGGCCTCACCTGACCTGGTGACTGTGGTTCCCATCGGGACCTCACCTGGACCTCATGTCTCTGGTCCCACCTGGGCCTCACCAGGACCTGGTGTCTCTGGTACCCACCTGGGTAGCATCAGGATATGGTTACACTGTACACTAACAGTGACCCAGCCGGACCTATCAACTCTGGTCTTCACCTGTGCCACTCCTGCACATGGTGACACTCGTTCCCACTTGTGTCTCACCTGGAAATTGTGAGTCAGATCCCCACCTGGTCCTAACCTGTAACTGGTGATTCTCGTTCCCACATGGATATCATGTGGACCTGGTGGCTGCAGTGTTTCTAGTTTGTCATGTACCTCGTGACTCTTGTCCCCACCAGGGCCTCAGCGGGACCTGGTGAGAGTGGTTGCCAACTGCACCTCACCTCGACCTGCTGATTCTGGTCTGCACCTGAGACTACCCTGGATCTGGTGACTGTTGTCCCCAGCTGGGCTTCACCTGGATTTGGGGACACCGGTCCCCATCTTGGCCTCACCTGGCCCTTTTGACCAAGGTCCTCAACTGGGAAAATTGGGACGCGGTGACTGTGTTCCACAACTGAACCTCACCTGGACCACGTGACTCTGGTGCCGCTCTGGGTCTCACCATGCCCTAGTTACTGTGAACCCCACTTTGGCCTGACTTGGACCTGCAGACCCTGGCTGAAACCTGCGCCTGACCTCGAACTGTTGACTCTGGTTCTTTCAAGGGCCTCCCCTGTACCTGGTGATCCTGGTCCGCAACTCGGCCTCACCTGGACGTGGTGACCCTTGTCACCAGTGGGGACTCACCTGGACCTGCTTACTGTGTTCCACACCTGGGCCTCAAGTAGACCTGTTGACCATGGTCCCCAAGCCGGCCTCACATGGACCTGTTGCCTCTGATCCCCACCGGGGCCTCACGTGTACCTGGTAAAACTGGTCCGCACCTGGGCCTCTTCTGGACCTAGTGATTCTGGTCCCCACCTTGGCTTCACCTGGATCTGGTGACTCTGGTCCTCAGTTTGGCCTCACCTGTACCTGGTGACTCAGGTCCTCATTTGGGCATTATGGGACCTTTTTTCTCAGTTCCACATCGGGGCCTCACCTGAAACTAGTGATTCTCGTCCCCCTCTGGGCCTCACGCTGACGTGGTGAGTCTTATCCCCACCTGGATATCACCAGAACCGGGTGACTCTGGTCCCCCTCTGGGACTCACCCGGAGCTGGGGACACTGGTGCTCAACTGGGCCTCAACAGGACCTGGTGAATCTAGTCCTCACTTAGGCCTCATCTGTACCTTGTGACTCTTTTCCCACCTGGCATCAATGGGACATGGTTACTCTGTTCCCCACCTAGACATCACCTGGACATGATAACTTTGCTCCACACTTTGGCCACAACTTGTCCTGATCAATTTGTTCCCCCCACCTAGGCATCATCTGGACCTGGTGACTATGGTCCCCACCTGGGTCTCACCTGGACCTGGTGACTCTCGTTCCCACATGAACCACACCTGGACCTGGTGACTGTGGTTTTCTTGTAGACTCACATTTACCTGGTGACTCCGGTCCCCACTAGGGCCTCACCTGGATCTGGTGACTCTGGCCTGCAAGTTGGCCTCACCTGGACTTGGTGAGTGGGGTTGCCACCTGGGCCTCACCCATACCTGGTGACTCAGTTTCACACTTGGGCCTCTTGGACCTGGTGAATCTCGTCCTTACCTGGTCCTCTCCCAGACCCGGGGACTCTGGTCACCACCTCGCCTCACCTGGACCTGGTGAATCTGGTCCCCATCTGTGCCTCACCCAGTCATGGTGACTTTGTTCCCCACCTGGACCTGATTGCTGTGGACTCTCTCTTGGCCTCACCTGGAACTGGTGACTCTGATCCTATCTGAGCGTCACCAAGACCTTGTGACTCTGGTCCTCACCTGGGCTTCATTGGTACCTGGTGACTCTGTTCCACACCTGAGCCTCACCTGGACATGATGACTCTGGAAACTCTCTGGGCCTCACCCTGACCTGGTGACTCTTGTCCCCATCTGGATGTCAACTGGACCAGGTGATTCTTGTACCCCTCTAATACTCAACCAGATCTGGTGACTCTGGACCTCAACTGGGCCTCACCTGGACCTAGTGAATATGCTCCAACTGGGCCTCATTTGGATCTGGTGACTCTGGTCACTTCCTGGGCATCATCGGGACATGGTTCAGCTGCATGGCCTTCAGGTTGGCCTCACCTGGACCTGGTAACTCTGGTCCCTACCTGGGCATCATCGGGACATGGTTCCTCTACATGGCCTGCAGGTTGGCCTCACCTGGACCTGGTGAGTGGGATTGGCACCTGGGTCTCACCCATACATGGTGACACAGGTCCCCGTGGGCCCAGTATGACCTGGTGAATCTCGTCCTTACCTGGTCCTCACCCGCACCTGGTAACCCTGATCACCACCTGGGAATCACCTGGACCTGGTGAATCTGGTCCCCATCTGGGCCTCACCCAGTCCTGGTGACTTTGTTCCCCTCTGGATCTGATTGCTGTGGACTCCTTCTTGGCCTCAACTGGAAGTGGTGACTCTGATCCAACCTGGGCCTCACCCAGATCTGGTGACTCTGGTCCTCACCTGTGGACCATTATGACCTGGATACTCTGTTCCACACCTGAGCCTCACCTGGACATGATGACTCTGGATCCCCTCTGGGCCTCACCCTGACATGGTGACTCTGGTCCCCATCTGGATGTCACCTAGACTAGGTGAATCTGGTACCCCTCTAGGGCTCAAATAGACCTGGTGACACTGGTCCTCAACTGGGTGTCACCGAGACCTAGTGAATATGCTCCCCACCTGCGCCTCATCTGGACCTGGTGACGCTGGGTCTACCTGGGCATCATCGGGACATGGTTACTCTGTTTCCCACTGGGACTGACCTGATCCTGGTAACTCTGGTCCTTACTTTGGCCTCTTCTGTACCAGGTGACTCTGGTTCCACCTGGGCCTCACCTGTAACTGGTGACTCTGATCCAAAGCATGGCCTCTCCTGACCTGGTGACTGTGGTTCCCATCGGGACCTCACCTGGACCTCATGTCTCTGGTCCCACCTGGGCCTCACCAGAACCTGGTGTCTCTGGTACCCACCTGGGTAGCATCAGGATATGGTTACACTGTTCACTAACAGTGACCCAGCCGGACCTATTAACTCTGGTCTTCACCTGGGCCACACCTGGACATGGTGACACTCGTTCCCACCTGGGTCTCACCTGGAAATGGTGAGTCAGATACCCACCTGGTCCTAACCTATAACTGTTGATTCTCGTTCCCACATGGACATCATGTGGACCTGGTGGCTGCGGTGTTTTCTAGTTTGTCATGTACCTTGTGACACTGGTCCCCACCAGGGCCTCACTGGGACCTGGTGAGTGTAGTTGCCACCTGCACCTCACCTGGACCTGGTAATTCTGGTCTGCACCTGAGAGTACCCTGGATCTGGTGACTGTGGTCCCCACCTGGGCTTCACCTGGATTTGGGGACTCTCGTCCCCATGTGAGGCTCACCAGGCCCTGTTGACCATGGTCCTCAACTGGGCAAAATTGGGACGCGGTGACTGTGTTCCACAACTGGACCTCACCTGGACCACATGACTCTGGTGCCCCTCAGGTCTCACCATTCCCTAGTGACTGTGAACCCCACTTTCCCCTGACTTAGACCTGCTGGCCCTGGTTGAAACCTGCGCCTGAACTCGAACTGTTGACTCTGGATCTTTCAAGGGCCTCCCCTGTACCTGGTGATCCTGGTCCGAACCTGGGCCTCACCTGGACGTGGTGACTCTTGTCACCATGGGGACTCACCTGGACCTGCTTACTGTGTTCCACACCTGGGCCTCAAGTAGACCTGTTGACCATGGTCCCCTAGCCGGCCTCACATGGACCTGTTGCCTCTGATCCCCACTGGGGCCTCACGTGTACCTTGTAACTCTGGTCCTCACCTGGGGCCTCATCTGGACCTAGAGACTCTGGTCCCCACCTGGCTTCACCTGGATCTGGAGACTCTGGTCCCCATCTGGACCTTCACCTGGATCTGGTGACTCTGGTCCCAATCTGGACCTCTCCTGGACTTGGTGTCTCTCTTGCCCACTTTGACCTAACTCAGAACTGCTGAATCTTGCCCCACCTATTACGCACCCAGACCTGGTGACTCTTGTCCCTAGCTATTCCTCAATTCGACCTGATGAATCTGGTCCTCACGTGGACCTCACATTTACCTGGACTCAGCTGGAAAGAGTGGCTCTGGTTCCCACTAGGGGCCTCACCTGATACTGCTGAATGTGGTCTTATTCTATGCCTCACCAGAACCTAGTGATTCTGTTCCCCATCTGGGCCTGCAATGGCCTTAGTGCCTCTGGTCATCACTCAGGCATCATTGGGACCTGGATACTCTATTCCACACCTGGGCCTCACTTTTACCAGGAACCGCTGGTCCCATTCTGGGGCCTCAAACTAACTGGTTACTCTGGTCCCCCTCTTAACCTTCACCCTTACCTGGTGACTCTGGTCAACCCCTTTGGGCCTCCCTGGGCCTGGTGACTCTGGCCTGCAGGTTGGCCTCACCTGGACTTGATTAGTTTGATGCCATCTGGTACCTCACCCATACCTGGTGACTCAGGTCCCCCACATGGGCCTCTTGAACCTGGTGAATCTGGCCCTTACCTGGACTTCTCCCAGACCCGGGGAATCTGGTCACAACATGGGCCTCACCTGGACCTGGTGAATCTGGGTCCATCTGGGCCTAACCCAGTCCTGGTGACTATGTTCCCCAACTGGACCTGATTGCTCTGGACTCTTTTCTTGCCCTCACCTTGAACTGTTGACTCTGATCCTATTACCTAGTCCTCACACCCGGAACTGGTAAATCTGGTCACCACCTGGGCATCACCTAGTCCTGGTGACTTGTTCCCCACGTGGACCTGATTGCTGTGGACACCTTCTTGGCCTCACCTGGAAGTGGTAACTCTGATCACAACTGGGCCTCTCCCAGATCTGGTGACTCTGGTCCTCACCTGGGCCTCATCTGGACCTAGTGACTCTGGTCCCCACCTGGGCTTCACCTGGATCTGGTGGACTCTGGTCCCCACCTGGATTTCACCTGGAACTGGTGACTCTGGTCCATACCTGAACCCTCTCCTGGACCTGGTGACTCACTTTCCAACATGGCACTCACTTGGATCTGGTGACTATGGTCCTCAGTTTGGCCTCACCTGGACCTCGTGTCTCTCGTCCCCACTTTGACCTAACTCAGAACTGCTGATCTTGCCCCACCTAGGCCGCACACAGACATGGTGACTCTTGTCCCCAGCTATGCCTCAATTCGACCTGATGAATTGGTCCTCACGTGGGCCGCCTGGACCTGGGACTCAGCTGATAGAGTGGCTCTGGTTCCCACAAGGGACCTTACCTTGATACTGCTGACTGTGGTCTTATTCTATGCCTCACCAGGACCTAGTGATTCTGTTCCCCATCTGGCCTGCATGGCCCTAGTAACCTCTTTTCCTCACCCAGGCATCATTGGGATCTGGATACTCTATTCCACATCTGCGCCTCACTTTCACCAGGGAACTAGGGTCCCATTCTGGGGCCTCAAACTAAACTGGTTATTCTGGTTCCCCCTCTGGGCGTCACCCCTACCTGTGACTCTGGTCACCCTTGGGCTTCACTTGGGCCTGGTGAATCTGTCCTTAGCTGTGTCCTCACCTGGATCTGGTGACCGGATCGCTACCTGGCCTCACCTGGATTTGGTGAAACCTGTTGCCACCTGCGCCTCTTCTGGACCTTGACTGTGGTCCCACCCAGACATCACCTGGATCTGGTGGCTCTGGTTCCCATATGGGGCTCTCCTGGACCTGGTTCCTGTGGTCTCCATCTGGCCTCACCTGGAACACAATGACTCTGTTCCATATTTGCCCTCTCCTGGACCTGTTGACTCTGGTCCTTACCTGGGCATCATTGGGACCTGGGAACACTCTTATATACCTGGACCTCACCTGGACCTGGGACTGTGGTCCCACCTGGGCCTCACCTGGACGAGGTGACTGGTTCCCACAGGACCTCACCTGGACTGGTGACTCAGGTCCTCATATGGGCATCATGGGACCTGGTTTCTCAGTTCCACATCGGGGCCTCACCTGGACCTAGTGATTCTCGTCCCCTCTGGGCCTCACCTGACGTGGTGACTCTGGTCCCCACCTGGATATCACCAGACCGGGTGACTCTGGTCCCCTCTGGGCTCACCCGGGCTGGGGACACTGGCCTCAAGGGCCTCAACAGGACCTGGTGAATCTACTCCTCACTTAGGCCTCGTCTGGACCTTGTGACTCTTTTCCCACCTGGCATCAATGGGACTTGGTTCTCTTCCCCACCTGGGTTTCACCTGACATGATAACTTTGCCCACACTTTGGCTTCAACTGGTCCTGATGACTCTGGTCTCCCCACCTAGGCCTCAATCAGGACCTGGTTACTGTGGTCCCCATCTGGGTCTCCCTGACCTGGTGACTCTCGTTCCTACATGAACCACACCTAGACTGGTGACTGTGGTATTCTTGTAGACTCACATTTCCCTGGTGACTCCGGTCCCCACTAGGGCCTCCCTGGATCTGGTGACTCTGGCCTGCAGGTTGGCCTCACCTGGACTGGTGAGTGGGTTGACACTGGGCGTCACCCATACCTGGTGACTCAGGTCCCCACGTGGACCTCTTGGACCTGGTGAATCTGGTCCTTACCTGGCCTCCCCGACCCAGGGACTCTGGTTACCACCTGGGCCTCACCTGGACCTGGTGATTCTGGTCCCATCTGGGCCTCACCCAGTCCTGGTGACTTTTTTCCCACCTGACCTGATTGCTGTGGACTCTTTCTTGGCCTCACCTGGAACTGGTGACTCTGATCGTATCTGTGCGTCACCCAGACCTGGTGACTCTTGTCCTCACCTGGGCATCATTGGACCTGGTGCTCTGTTCCACACCTGAGCCTCACCTGGACATGATGACTCTGGAACCACTCTGGGCCTCACCCTGACCTGGTGACTCTGGTCCCTATCTGGATGTCACCTAGACCAGGTGAATCTGGTACCCCTCTAGGCCTCAACTAGACTGGTGACACTGGTCCTCAACTGGGCCTCACCGGGACCTCGTGAATATGCTCCCCACCTGCGCCTCCTCTGGACCTGGTGACTCTGGTTCTACCTGGGCATCATCGGGACATGGTTACTCTATTCCCCACTGGGACTGACCTGATTCTGGTAACTCTGGGCCTGACTTTGGCCTCTTCTGTACCAGGTGACTCTGGCTCCACCTGGGCTTCACCTGTAACTGGTGACTCTGACCCTAAGCATGGCCTCACCTGTCCTAGTGACTGTGGTTCCCATCGGGACCTCACCTGGACCTCATGTCTCTGTTCCCACCTGGGCCTCACCAGGACCTGGTGTCTGGTACCCACCTGGGTAGCATCAGGATATGGTTACAGTGATGACTAACAGTGACCCAGCTGGACATATTAACTCTGGTCTCACCTGGGCCACACCTGTACATGGTGATTGTGGTATGCACCTGAGACTACCCTGGATCTGGTGACTGTGGTCCCCACCGGGGCTTCACCTGGATTTGGGGACTCCGGTCCCCATCTGGGCCTCACTGGCCCTGTTGACCATGGTCCTCAACTGGGCAAAATTGGGACCCGGTGACTGTGTTCCACAACTGACCTCACCTGGACCAGGAGACTCTGGTCCCCCTCTGGGTCTCACTGTGCCCTAGTGACTGTGAACCCCACTTTGGCCTGACTTGGACCTGCTGACACTGGTTTCCACCTGCGCCTGACCTCGAACTGTTTACTCTGGTTCTTTCAAGGGCCTCCCCTGTACCTGGTGATCCTGGTCCCCACCTGGCCTCACCTGGGCCTCACCTGGACGTGGTGACTCTTGTCACCACCGGGGACTCACCTGGACCTGGTTACTGTGTTCACACCTGGGCCTCAAGTAGAACGTGTTGACCATGGTCCCCAAGCCGGCCTCACATGGAACAGTTGCCTCTGATCCTCACCGGGGCCTCACGTGTACCTGGTAACTCTGGTCCTCACCTGGGCCTCATCTGGACCTAGTGACTCTGGTCCCAACCTGGCTTCACCTGGATCTGATGACTCTGGTCCCCACCTGGATTTCACCTTGATCTGGTGACATGGTCCCCACCTGGACCTCTCCTGGACCTGGTGACTCTCTTTCCAACATGGACCTTACCTGGATCTGGTGACTCTGGTCCTCAGTTTGGCCTCACCTGGACCTGGTGTCTCTCATCCCCACTTTCACCTAACTCAGAAGTGCTGAATATTGCCCCACCTAGGCCGCACCCAGACCTGGTGACTCTTGTCCCCGCTATGCCTCAATTCGACTTGATGAATCTGGTCCTCACGTGGGCCTCACATGGACCTGGGACTCAGCTGGATTGAGTGGCTCTGGTTCCCAAGCGGCTCACCTGATACTGGTGACTGTGGTCTTATACTATGCCTCACCAGGACCTAGTGATTCTGTTCCCCATCTGGGCCTGCATGGCTAGTGGACTCTGGTCCTCACACAGGCATCAATGGGACCTGGATACTCTATTCCACACATGGGCCTCACTCTGACCAGGGACCTCTGGTCCCATTTGGGCCTCAAACTAAACTGTACTCTGGTCCCCTCTGGGCCTCACCCTTACCTGGTGACTCTGGTCACACTTTGGGCTTCACTTGGGCCTGGTGAATCTGGTCTTTAGCTTGTCCTCACTTGGATCTGGTGACTGTTCGCCACCTGGGCCTCACCTGTACTTGGTGAATCCTATTGCCACGCGCGTCACCTGGACCTTGTGAGTGTGGTCCCACCTGGACCACACCTGGATCTGGTGGCTCTGGTTCCATAAGGGGCTCTCCTGTAATGGTTCCTGTGGTCTCCATCTGGCCTCACCTGGAACACAATGACTCTATCTATATTTGAGCCTCTCCTGGACTGTTAACTACTCTGGTTTTTACATGAGCATCATTGGGACCTGGACACTCTCTTATATACCTGGGCCTCACCTGGACCTGGTGACTGTGGTCCCACCTGGGCCTCACCGGACGAGGTGACTGGTTCCCACAGGAACCTCACCTGGATCTGGTGACTCAGGTCCTCATATGGGCATCATGGGACCTGGTTTCTCAGTTCCACATCGGGGCCTCACCTGCACCTAGTGATTCTCGTCCCCCTCTGGGCCTCACCCTGACGTGTGACTCTGGTCACCACTGGATATCAACAGAACCGGTGATTGGTCCCCCTCTGGGACTCACGCGGAGCTGGCGACACTGGTCCTCAACTGTGCCTCAACAGGACCTGGTGAATCTACTCCTCACTTAGGCCTCGTATGGACCTTGTGACTCATTTCCCACCTGGCATCAATGGAACAAGGTTACTCTAGTCCCCACCTGGACCTCACATGACATGATAACTTTGCTCCACACTTCGGTCTCAACTGGTCCTGATGACCCTCGTCCCCTCACCTAGGCTCAATCTGGACCTGGTGACTGTGGTCCCCACCTGGGTTTCACCTGGATGTTGACTCCTCCTTGCCACATGAACCCCACCTGGACCTGGGGACTGTGGTGTTCTTTTTTTTTTTAATTTTTATTTATTTATGATAGTCACAGAGAGAGAGAGAGGCAGAGACACAGGCAGAGGGAGAAGCAGGCTCCATGCACCGGGAGCCTGACGTGGGATTCGATCCCGGGTCTCCAGGATCGCGCCCTGGGCCAAAGGCAGGCGCCAAACCCCTGCGCCACCCAGGGATCCCACTGTGGTGTTCTTGTAGACTCACATTTACCTGGTGACTGCGGTACCCACTAGGCCCTCACCTGGATATGGTGACTCTGGCTTGCAGGTTGGCCTCACCTGTACCTGGTGAGTGGGGTTGCCACCTGGCCTCACCCATACCTGGTGACTCAGGTCCCCACGTGGGCCTCTTGGACCTGGTGAATCTGGTCCTTACCTGGTCCTCTCCAGACCCGGGGACTCTGGTCACCACCTGGACCTCACCTGGAACTGGTGAATTGGTCCCCATCTTGGCCTCACCCAATCCTGGTGACTTTGTTCCCCACCTGGACCTGATTGCTGTGGACACATTTTGGCTTCACCTGGAACTGGTGACTCTGATCCTAACTGGGCCTCATCCGATCTGGTGACTCTGGTCCTCACCTGTGGACCATTATGACCTGGATACTCTGTTCCACACCTGAGCTCCTTGGACATGATGACTCTGGATCCCCTCTGGGCCTCAGCCTAACATGGTGACTCGGTCCCCATCTGGATGTCACCTAGACCAGGTGAATCTGGGATCCCTGTCGGCCTCAACCAGACCTGGTGACTCTGGTCCTCAACTGGGCCTCACCTGGACTAGTGAACATTCTCCCCACCTGCGACTTTCTGGACGTGGTGACTCGGGTTCTACCTGGGCATCATCGGGACATGGTTACTTACTCTATTCCCCAATGGACTGACCTGATCCTAGTAACTCTAGTCCTTACTTTGTCCTCTTCTGTACCAGGTGACCTGGCTCCACTGTGCCTCACCTGTAACTGGTAACTCTGATCCTAAGCATGGCCTCACCTGACCTTGTGACTGCGGTTCCCATCGGGATCTTACCTGGACCTCATGTCTGGTCCCACCTGGGCCTCACCAGGACCTGGTGTCTCCGGTACCCCCCTGGTAGCATCAGGATATGGTTACACTCTTCACTAACAGTGACCAGCTGGACCTATTAACTCTGGTCTTCACCTGGGCCACACCTGGACATGGTGACACTGGATCTCACCTGGGTCTCAAATTGACATGGTGAGTCGGATCCCCGACCGGTCCTCATGTGTAACTGCTGATTCTCCGGCCCACATGGACATCATGTGGACCTGGTGGCTGCAGTGTTTCTAGCTTCTCATGTACCTTGTGACTCTGGTCCCCGCCAGGGCCTCACTGGCTCCTGGGGATCGTGGTTGCCACCTGCACCTCCTTGGACCTGGTGATTTTGGTCTGCACCTGAGACTTACCCTGGATCTGCTGACTGTGGTCCCCACCTGAGCTTCACCTGGTATTTGGACTCCGGTCCCCATCTGGGTTTACCTGGCCCTGTTGACCATGGTCCTCAACTGGGCAAATTGGGACCCGGTGACTGTTGTTCCA
>NW_023330929.1:0-57090 GCF_011100685.1 Canis lupus familiaris
AGAGCAGAAATAAACAATACAGAAACAACAAAACAGTAGAATGGAATAACGAATCTAAGAGCTGGTTCTTCAAAATAATTAATAAAATGGATCAAACCATAGGCAGCCTTATCAATGAGAAAAGAGAAAAGACCTAAATAAATAAAATCACAAATGAGAGAAGAGAGATCTCAATCAACAGCAGAAAAAATTAGACAGTTATAAGGGAATACTATGAAATTATACGCAAACAAATTGGGATACCTGGAAGAAATGGACAAATAACTAGAAATGTGCAAATGAGTAAAACTGAAATAGGAAGAAATAGAAAATGTGAACAGACCCATAACTAGCAAAGGAATTGCTAGCTAGGAATTGCACCTAGTCACCTAGGTGCCTCAGTGGTTGAGCATCTTCTTTGGCTCAGGTCATGTTCCCAGGGTCCTAGGGGATCACATCACACATCAGGCTCCCTGCATGGAGCCTCATTTTCCCTCTACCTATACCTCTGCCTCTCTGTGTTTCTCATGAATAGATAAATAAAATCTTTAAAAAAGAAAAAAGATAAAAAGATGAGAAAGGACCCAAATAAAATCACAAATGAGAAAAGAGAAATATCAACCAACACTACAGAAAAACAAACAATTATAAGAGAACATTAAGAAAAATTATATGCCAGCAACCTAGAATCTGGAAGAAATAGATCAATTCCTGGAAATATATAATAGCAAAAATAAAAAAGGAAGAAATAAGAAACTTGAACCGACAGATAACCAGCAGAGAAATTGAATTAGCAATCAAGAATCTCCCAACAGGAGACACTTAGATCAATAGAACAGAATGGAAAGCCGAAACAAGATACAAACCTGTAACTCTATGATCCATTAATCGACAACGAGGCAGGAAGGAATATCCAAATGCACAAAGACAGTCTCTTCAAGAAACCCTAACCCTGACCCCAGGATAAGAACAAATGTTGTTGGGAAAACCAGGCAGCCACATGCAGAAGAATGAAACTGGACCACTTTCTTACACCATCTATATAAAAAATAAATTCAAAATGGATGAAAGAGCTAAATGTGAGACCTGAAACCATACAAAGAAGAAAAGATAGGCAGCAATGTCTTTGACATTGGCCATTGGATCTTCTTTCTAGATATGCCTCTGAGGTGAGGGAAACAAAGTAAAAATACTATTGGGACTTCATCAAATTGAAAATCTTCTGCAAAGTGAAGGAAACAAACAAAGCTAAAAGGCAACATACAGGAGGAGGGGCAAGATGGCGGAAGTGTAGAGTCCCCAAATCACCTGTCCCCACCAAATTACCTAGATAACCTTCAAATAATCCTGAGAATCTACGAATTCAGCCTGAGATTTAAACAGAGCCCAGATCGAATGCTACAGTGAGAAAAGTTCGTGATTCTATCAAGGCAGGAAGACGGGAAAAAAATAAAGAAACAAAAGGCATCCAAGTGTGAAGGGCCCTGAGAGGAGCCCGGCTGAGGCCGGGGTGAGTGTCCACAGGACAGAAGAGCTCTGTCCTGGGAGAAGGAGGCTGCACCAATCTTCCATCCCAGGAATGGCACCTTCAAGGAGTCAGAGAACCCCAGGAGGGCGGGGATGCCGTAGGGCTCCATGGGACACTAACAGAGACCTGCACTCCCAGGAGAGTGCACCGAGCTCCCTAAGGGCTGCAGGGCACATGCATTGACCAGGAGTAGCACTGAGGGGCTCGTGGCTCTGTGTGTAGGATTTGAGCGGCCCGGGAGCACCTTGGCGGTGGCAGCCCTGCAAAGGAAGAGGCGCCATGTGGAGGGGGCTGCGCGGCTCCAGGAGGAACTCGAGGGGCTTGGGGGTGGCTCTGCAGTGAGGCAGCTGTATGGCCAGAGCGAGAATCCAACAGCGCTGGCCCGGAGCACAGCGCCAGACACACAGCCCAGGATTTGGCCTCCCCCGGTACAGGCAGAGGCCCGGAGGGCCCAGGATAGCAAGGAACGCTCCTGCCAAAGCTCAGCAGACCAGCAGCACCTGCCCAAGAGCCTCCAGGCCCTGCAGATAGACTGCTCCCGAGTTTTGAGGGGGGCTGAATAGAGGTTTCCAGAGCTGACCGCTGCCACTGGGGTTGTTCCTCCTGGGGCCTCACAGGGTAAACTAACTGCACTGAGCCCAGCACCAGGCAGGGGACAGTGCAGCTCCCCCACGTGCTAACACCTGTAAATCCACACAACAGGCCCCTCCCCTGGAAGACCAGCTAGACGGACAAGTCCAAGGGAGGTCAAGAGACTTAAAGTATACAGAATCAGAAGATACTCCCCCATGTTTTTTTTTATTTCTGATTGCTACCCCCACCCTCTTTCTCCACTTTCTTTCTTTTCTTTCTCTTTTTATTCTCTTTTTTCCTTCTTTCTTCCTTTATTCTTTTTCCTTTTTTTCTTTTCTTTCCTTCTTTCTCTCCTCTCTTTTTGTCCTATTCCCAATTCAATTTGTTTTTGGCCACTCTGCACTCAGCAAAATGACTAGAAGGAAAACCTCACCTCAAAAAGAAAGAAACAGTCCTCTCTCCCACAGAGTTACAAATCAGGATTACAATTCAATGTCAGAAAACCAATTCAGAAGCACTATTATACAGCTACTGGTGGCTCTAGGAAAAAGCATAAAGGACTCAAGAGACTTCATGACTGCAGAATTTTGATCCAATCAGGCCGAAATTAAAAATCAATTGAATGAGATGCAATCCAAACTAGAAGTCCTAATGATGAGGGATAACGAGGTGGAAGAACGAGTGAGTGACATAGAAGACAAGTTGATGGCAAAGAGAGAAACTGAGGAAAAAAGAGACAGACAATTAAAAGACCAGGAAGTCAGATTAAGGGAAATAAACGACAGCCTGAGGAAGAAAAACCTATGTGTAAATGGGTTTCCTGAGGGCGCTGAAAGGGACAGCGGGCCGGAATGTGTATTTGAACAAATCATACCTGAAAACTTTCCTAATCAAGGAAGGGAAACAGGCATTCAGATCCAGGAAATAGAGAGATCCCCCCTAAAATCAATAATAACCATCCATCACCTCGACATTTAATAGTGAAGCTTGCAAAGTCCAAGGATAAAGAGAAGATCCTTAAAGCAGCAAGAGACAAGAAAATCCTGACCTTTATGGGGAGGAGCATTAGGGTATCAGGAGACTGTCTCCAAAGCGACCTGGCAGGCCAGAAAGGGCTGGCAGGATATATTCAGGGTCCTCCATGAGAAGAACATGCAACCAAGAATACTTTATCCAGCAAGGCTCTCATTCAAAATGGAAGGAGAGATAAAGAGCTTCCAGGAAGGGCAGGAACTGAAAGAATATGTGACCTCCAAACCAGCTCTGCAAGAAATTTTAAGGGGGACTCTTAAAATTCTCCTTTAAGAAGAAGCTCAGTGGAACAATCCACAAAAACAAGGACTGAATAGATATCATGATGACACTAAACTCATATCTGTCGATAGTAACTCTGAACGTGAATGGGCTTAATGACCCCTTCAAAGGCGCAGGGTTTCAGACTGGATAAAAAAGTAGGACCCAACTATTTGCTGTCTACAAGAGACTCATATTAGACAGAAGGACACCTACAATCTGAAAATAATGTGTCGGAGAACCATTTACCATTGAAATGGTCCTCAAAAGAGAGCAGGGTTAGCCATCCTTATATCAGTAAACTAAAATTTACCCCGAAGACTGTAGTGAGAGATCAAGATGGACACTAAATCATATTTAAGGATCTATCCAACAAGAGGACTTACCAATCCTCAATATATATGCCCCGAATGTGGGAGCTGCCAAATATTTAAACCAAATAATAACGAAAGTGAAGAAATATTTAGATAATTATTATCTTATACTTGGTGACTTCAATCTAGGTCTATCTACCCTCGATACGTCTTCTAAGCACAACATCTCCAAAGAAAGGAGATCTTTAAATGATACACTGGAGCAAATAGATTTCACAGATATCTACAGAACTTTACATCCAAACTGAATTGAATAAACATTCTTCTCAAGTGCACATGGAACTTTCTCCAGAATAGACCACATCCTGGGTCACAAATCGCATCTGAACCGATACCAAAAGATTCAGATCGTCCCCTGCATATTCTCAGACCATAATGCCTTAAAATTAGAACTAAATCACAACAAGAAGTGTGGAAGGACTTCACACATTGGAGGTTAAGGACCATCCTGCTTAAAGATGAAAGGGTCAACCAGGAAATTGAGGAAGAATTCAAAAGATTCATGGAAACTAATGAGAATGAAGACACAAACGTTCAAAATCTTTGGCATGCAGCAAAAGCAGTCCTAATGAGTAAATACATCACAAAACAAGCATCCATTCAAAAACTGGAAAGAACTCAAATACAAAAGCTCACCTTACTCATAAAGGAGCTAGAGAAAAAAACAGCAGCTAGATCCTACACCCAACAGAATAAGAGAGTTAATGAAAATTTGAGCAGACCTCAAGGAAATCGAGACCAGAAGAAATGTGGAACAGATCAACAAAACCAGGAGTTGGTACTTTGAAAGAATTAATAACATACATAAACCATTAGCCAGTCTTATTAAAAAGAATAGAGAGAAGACTCAAATTAATAAAATCATGAATGAGAAAGGAGAGATCACTACCAACACCAAGGAAATACAATCGATTTTAAAAACATATTATAAACAGCCATACGCCAATAAATTAGGCAATCTAGAAGAAATGGACGCATTTCTGGAAAGCCCCAAACAACCAAAACTGGAACTGGAAGAAATAGAAAAACTAAACAGGCCAATACCCAGGAAGGAAATTGAAGCAGTCATCCAAAACGTCCCAAGACACAAAAGTCCAGGGCCAGATGGCTTCCCAGGGGTATTCTATCAAATGTTTAAAGAAGAAACCATACCTATCCTACTAAAGCTGTTTGGAAAGATAGAAAGAGATGGAGTACTTCCAAATTCGTTCTATGAAGCCAGCATCACCTTAATTCCAAAACCAGACAAAGACCTCACCAAAAAGGAGAATTACAGACCAATAGCCCTGATGAACATGGATGCAAAAATTCTCGACAAGATCCTAGCCAATAGGATCCAACAATACATTAAGAAAATTATTCACCATGACAAAGTAGGATTTATCCCCGGGACACAAGGCTGGTTCAACACTCGTAAAACAATCAATGTGATCATCATATCAGCAAGAGAAAAACCAAGAACCATATGATCATCTCATTAGATGCAGAGAAAGCATGTGACAAAATAGAGCATCCATTCCTGATCAAAACACTTCAGAGCGTAGGGTAGAGGGAACAATCCTCGACATCTTAAAAGCCATCTATGAAAAGCCCACTACAAATATCATTCTCAATGGGGCAGCACTGGGAGCCTTTCCCCTAAGATCAGGAACAAGACAGGGATGTCCACTCTCACCACTGCTATTCAACGTAGTATTGGAAGTCCTAGCCTCAGCAATCAGACAACAAAAAGACATTAAAGGCATTCAAATTGGCAAAGAAGTCAAACTCTCCTTCTTCACCGATGACATGATACTCTACCTAGAAAACCCGAAGCCCTCCCCCGCAAGATTGCTATAACTCATAGCAATTTGGTAGCGTTGCAGAATACCAAAATCACTGCCCAGAAATCAATGGCATTTCTATATACTAACAATGAGACTGAAGAAAGAGAAATTAAGGAGTCAATCTCATTTACAATTGCACCCAAACCATAAGATACCTAGGAATATACCTAATCAAGGAGGTAAATGATCTATACACTAAAAACTATAGAAAACTTCTGAAAGAAATTGAGGAAGACACAAAGAGATGGAAAAATATTCCATGCTCATGGATTGGCAGAATTAATATTGTGAAAATATCAATGTTACCCAGGCAATGTACACGTTTAATGCAATCTCTATCAAAATACCATGGACTTTCTTCAGAGAGTTAGAACAAATTATTTTAAGATTTCTGTGGAATCAGAAAAGACCCCGAATAGTCAGTGGGATTTTATTTTATTTTTTTAAGATTTATTTATTTATGATAGACATAGAGAGAGAGAGGCAGAGACACAGGAGGAGGGAGAAGCAGGCTCCATGCAGGAGCCTGATGTGGGACTCGATCCCAGGTCTCCAGGATCACGCCCTGGGCTGCAGGCAGCACTAAACTGCTGCGCCACTGGGGCTGCCCAGTCAGTGGGTTTTTAAAAAAGAAAACCATATCTGGGGGCATCACAATGCCAGATTTCAGGATGTACTACAAAGCTGTGGTCATCAAGACAGTGTGGTACTGGCACAAAAACACACATAGATCAATGGAACATAATAGAGAACCCAGAAGTGGACCTTGAACTTTATGGTCAACTAATATTCGATAAAGGAGGAAAGACTATCCATTGGAAGAAAGACAGTCTCTTCAATAGATGGCGCTTGGAAAATTGGACATCCACCTTCAGAAGAATGAAACTAGACCACTCTCTTTCACCATAAACAAAGATAAACTCAAAATGGATGAAAGATCTAAATGTGAGACAAGAGTCCATCAAAATCCTAGAGGAGAACACAGGCAACACCCGGTTTGAACTTGGCCACAGCAAGTTTATGCAAGGTACATCCATGAAGGCAAAAGAAACAAAAGCAAAAATGAACTATTGTGACTTCATCAAGATAAGAAACTTTTGCACAGCAAAGGATACAGTCACCAAAACTAAAAACAACCTTCAGCATGGGAGAAGATATATGCAAAAGACGTATCAGATAAAGGGCTAGTTTCCAAAATCGATAAAGAACTTCTTAAAATCAACACCAAAGAGACATACAATCCAATCATGAAATGGGCAAAAGACATGAAGAGAAATCTCACAGAGGAAGACATTGACATGGCCAACATGCACATGAAAAAATGCTCTGCATCACTTGCCATCAGGGAAATACAAATCAAAACCACAATGAGATACCACCTCACACCAGTGAGAATGGAGAAAATTAACAAGGCAGGAAACCGCAAATGTTGGAGAGGATGCGGAGAAAAGGGAACCCTCTTACACTGTTGGTGGGAATGTGAACTGGTGCAACCACTCTGGAAAACTGTGTGGAGGTTCCTCAAAGAGTTAAAAATAGACCTGCCCTACGACCCAGCAATTGCACTGTTGGGGATTTATCCCAAATATTCAGATGCAATTCAACGCTGGGACACCTGCACCCCGATATTTATAGCAGAATGTCCACAATAGCCAAACTGCGGATGGAGCCATGGTGTCCATCGAAAGATGAATGGATAAAGAAGATGTGGTTTATGTATACAATGGAATATTACTCAGCCATTAGAAACGACAAATACCCACCATTTGCTTCAAAGTGGATGGAACTGGAGGGTAGTATGCTGAGTGCAGTAAGTCAATCGGAGAAGGACAAACTGTATGTTCTCATTCATTTGGGGAATATAAATAATAGTGAAAGCGAATATAAGGGAATGGAGAAGAAACGTGTGGGAAATATCAGAAAGGGAGACAGATCATAAAGACTCCTACCTCTGGGAAATGAACTAGGGGTGCTGGAAGGGGAGGAGGGCGGGGGGTGGGGGTGAATGGGTGACGGGCACTGAGGGGGACACTTGCCGGGATGAGCACTGGGTGTTATTCTGTATGTTGGTCAATTGAACACCAATAAAAAATAAATTTGGGATCCCTGGGTGGCGCAGCAGTTTGGTGCCTGCCTTTGGCCCAGGGCGCGATCCTGGAGACCCGGGATCGAGTCCCACATCAGGCTCTCAGTGCATGGAGCCTGCTTCTCCCTCTCCCTCTGTCTGTGTCTCTGCCTCTCTCTCTCTCTCTCTCTCTCACTGTGTGCCTATCATAAGTAAATAAAAATAAATAAAAATAAAAAAAATTTATTAAAAAAAAGACCAAACAACTAAATATTCATGCTGCCAACATGGGAGTACCAAAATATAGTAACCAATTAACAACAAAAGTACAGGAACACACTGATAATAATACAATGATAGGGGATTTTAACACCCACTTATGTCATGGACCGATCGTCTATGCAGAAAATCAACAGGGGAACAACAGCCTTGACACACTGGACCACAGGGACTCAACAGATATAGTCTGAACATTTATTCCTAAAGCAGAATACACATTCCTTTCCTGTGCACATGGGACATTCTCCAGAACAGATCATATCATGGCCCACAAATCAGCCCTCAACAGGTACAACAGGTACAAGAAGGTTGGTATCACACCATATACATTTTTGGACAATGAGGCTATGAAACTCGAAGTCGACAGTAAGAACAAATTTGGACAGACCAAAAATACGTGGAGATTATGAACATCCTACTAGAGAATGAATGGAGCAACCAGGAAATTAAAGAGGAAATTTAAAACAAATGAAAATGAAAACATGTTTCTCCAAACCTCTGGGATGTAGCAAAGGCAGTCCTAAGAGGGAAGTACATAGCAATACAGTCTTACCTCAAGAAACAAGAAGTCTCCAATACACAACCTAACCCTACACCTAAAGGAGTTGGTAAAGGAATAGCAAACAAAGCCTAAAGCCTACAGAAGAAGGGAAAAAATAAAGATGAGAGCAGAAATAAACAATACAGAAACAACAAAACAGTAGAATGGAATAACGAAACTAAGAGCTGGTTCTCCAAAATAATTAAGAAAATGGATCAAGCCCTAGCCAGCCTTATCAACGAGAAAAGAGAAAACCTAAATAAATAAAATCACAAATGAGAGAAGAGAGATCTCAATCAACACCAGAAAAATAAGACAATTATAAGGGAATACTATGCAAGATTATACGCTAACAAACTGGGAGAACTGGAAGAAATGGACAAATCCCTAGAAATGTGTAAACGAGCAAAACTGAAATAGGAAGAAATAGAAAATATGAACAGAACCATAACTAGCAAAGAAATTGAATCAGCAAGGCACCTGGGTGCCTCAGTGGTTGAGCATGTGCTTTGGCTCAGGTCATGATCCCGGGGTCCTGGGGGAGCACGTCCCACATCAGGCTCCCCGCATGGAGCCTCATTTTCCCTCTGCCTATACCTCTGCCTCTCTGTGTCTCTCATGAATACATAAAGGTGCAGCCACTGTGGAAAACAGTCTGGAGGGTCCTCGAGAAGTTAAAAATAGGGGATCCCTGGGTGGCGAATCCGTATGGCACCTCCCTTTGGCCCAGTGCGTGATCCTGGAGACCCGGGATCAAATCCAACATCAGACTCCCGGTACATGTAGCCTGCATCTCCCTCTGCCTGTGTCTCTGCCTCTCTCTCTGTGACTATCATAAAAAAACTTAAAAAAAAGAAGTTAAAAATAGAGCTACCCTACGATACCAAAATTGCACAGCTAGGTATTTACCCTGAGGATACAAAAGTAGTTTAGTAGATTTGAAGAGGAACACACAGCCTAGTGTTGGTAGCAGCGTTATCAACAACAGCAAAACTGTGTATACAGCCCAGATGTCCATTGACAGATGAATGGGCAGAGACGATGTGGTAAACATACACACTGCGACATCACTTGGTCATCAGAAGGGATGAAAGGAATCCATTTACAATGACGTGGGAGAAGTGGAAGGGACCTATGCTAAATGAACTCAGTCAGTCAGAGAAAGTCAGATACCAAATACCATACAATTGCATTCACATGTGAATTTTAAGAAACCAAACAAATTGGCAAAGGGGCCAAGGGAGGGATGAGAGATGCAAACCAAGGAACACATTTTAACCACAGTGAATAAACTAATAAATACCAGAGGAAGGAGGGGGGGATGGGGAATCAGGGGATGGGGATAGTGGAGGTCACCCCTGACCAGAACCAGGCGTTGGATTCAAGGGTTGAATCACTATGTGTAAACCTGAAACTACATCATACTGTGTTTATAAAGAGGAATTCAAATAAATCTTTAAAATAATAATTGGTAGTATAGAGAAAACATGTGCGCAAAAGAGATAAAGTCAGAAAGGCAACTGAAAATCCAAACAAAGAATCTTTAGAGCCACAAATCCCCTCCTTAGCTCAGCTCAGGAGAATCCTGCCATGCCTATTCTCACCCCAGCAGAAGCATGGATTTTGATTCTCTGGGGAGGCCACTGACTTGGTGGAGTCAGGCTATCTTTGAACTCAAAACCTAAATAGAGTGCATAAAACTAAACTGCCCAAATGCTAGGAGTCCCAGTGCAGGCACATGCCAAGACACAAACTCTAACCATACACAGACATAAGCCTAACCCTCCACTTAAGTCTAATGTTAACCTAACCCTTAAACAAGAAATATCACTAATCAAAAACCAAACACAAACCCCAAGACCGAAACACATTCACTGAACCTTCCACGCCAACCCTCACCCTAACTCCTAAACCTATTCTAAACCCTTAACCCTGACCCTTACCTTAAATCTAACCCTAACCCTAACCTCTAACCCTAACCTTATCTTAATGTACTCAAATCCTATTCCTAACCTTAACCTGTACCCTAACCCTAACCCTCTAATACTAATCCTATCTCATATCCCAAAGTGTACCCTAACCCTACCCTAAAAGAAATCCCTAACCCACTGCCTAACCCTCTTACCCTTTTCCAAAACCGTGCCCTGACCCTGACCTAACCCTAACCATAACCCCTAATCAAACACTAACCCTAACCCTAGCCCTAACCCCTACCCTAAAACTAACCCTCGCCCTAACCCTAAACCTAGCCCTAACTTTAACTCTGAACCCTAAAACTAACCCCTAACCCTAACTCACACCCTAACCCCTAACCCCAACTGCAAACCTAGCCTAAACCTAACTCTAACCATAACCCAAACTCCAACTCGTAACCTCCTGCCCTAATCCCTAAATTCTAAACCCTAACCCTAAGTCTAACTCCTGTCCCTAATCCAAACCCCGATCCTAACTCCTAACAACTGAACCTTACCCTTATCCCTCACCCTAACCTTTAATCCATAACCATAAGCATAATCACTAACCCCTAACATCTAACCTAAGACTAACCACCAACTGCCTCCCCTCCCCTGTCTTACCATTCATTCTACCCATTCACTTACCCAGAGTTCTGAGGAGTCCCTTCTGACATGGACGTGGCCCCCAACGGCGCCTCCAGAGTCCTCCAGGGGGTCCTGAGGAAGCCGGGCTCCTGTGAGTGGGGACATGGCCCCACGTGTTCCTGAGTCATAGTCAGCGGGTACTGAGGACCCGGGTCTCCTGTCAACCTGGATTATGCCTCACATACTCTGGAAGCCTCACAGCAGGTTCTCAGGATGCTGGAGGCTCCTGTCAGCCTGGACATGGACCCACGTCCCCCAGAAAACTCACAGTGGGTCCTGAGGAGGCTGTGGGTTCCTGTCAGCCTAGACGCAGCCTCATGTGTCCCGAAGCCAAAGTGCAGGTCCTGAGGAGGACATGGCCCCACATTTTCCTCTGCCTCACCATAAGACTTGAGGAGCCTGGGAGCTCCTGTCAGCACGGACGTGGCCCCAAATCATCCCGATCCTCACAGTGCATCCTGAGGAGGCTGGAGACTCCTGTCAGTGTGGATTCAGCATCCACATCTTCCTTAGGCCTCACCACAGGCTCTGACAAGGCTGGGGTCTTCTGTCTGCATGGACGCATCTCCATATTTCCTGAAGACTACACCGGGTGTCCTGAGGACATCAGTGTCTGTTGTGTGGACGTGGCCCCACGTCCTCCCAAAGCGACACCACAGGTTCTGAATGGCTGGGGCTCCTGTCACTGTGGATGCTGCCCCCAGCTTCCAGAAGCCTCAACTTATGACCTGAGGAACCAGTTAGCTCCTGCCAGAGTGGACACAGCGCCACATCTTTCAGAAGCCTCCAGGCATGTCCTCAGGTGGCCCAGGGGCTCCTGTCAGCGTGGATGCAGGCCCACATCTTACTGAAGCCTCCCCGCGGGTCCTGAGGCAGCCCAGGGGCTCCTGTCAGGGTGGGTGCAGGCCCACAATTTCCTGAAGCCTCCCCGCAGGGCCGGAAGCGGCCCAGGGTCTCTTGTCAGGGTGGATGTTGGCCCACATCTTCCTGAAGCCTCACCGTGTGTCCTGAAGAGACTGAGGCTCCTGTCATCATGAACGCTGCCCAATATCCCCCTGAAGACTCTGCGTAGTTTCTGAGGAGGCTGTGGCTCATCCACGTGGACATGTCCCCACGTCTTCCTCAGGCCTCCCCAGCACAGGCTGGCTCCTGTTAGTGCAGGCAAAGGAGGCCTACTGCACATGCATGCCCCCTGGGCGGTGCCTGGGCTGGGCACCCACTGCGGGATGCTCAGTCGCTACAGGAGGCTGTGCAGGAGGCAGCGTGCCCGTCTCTGGGCCCACCTCTGCCTCCTTCCAGGCTCTAGCTGTGGCCTGTTATCTTCGGAAACATCTGCCTGAAAAAGAGCCCAACACCCGGCTTCCCCAAAAATACTTAAGGAGAAAGAATTGGAGCCCAAAGGACGTGAAACGAAATGTGGACCAGACTTTTACCATGTCCTGTAAAACTCACTCAACCCTCTTCCACTGTGGGCGGGACCGTGGGCTGCTGCAGGCACCCTGGAAACAGTGTGGAGGCTCCTCAGGAAGTTGCAAATAGAGCCGCCCTGCGACCAGCAGGTGTACGGCCTGGAGCTCACTCCGAAGATACAGATGCAGTGAGATGTGGGACAACTGCACCCCAATGTCCACAGCAGCGGGGTCCACATTGCCACACTGTGGGAGGAGCCTCGGTGCCCTGTGGCAGATGAGGGATAAAGAGGATGGGAGATAGATGATGGTCATAGAGAAAGGAATGGTACTCAGTTATCAAAGAGAAGGAAATCTTGCCATTTGCAATGTCATGCATAGAACTAGAGGGATCATCCTAAGTGAAATAGGTCATTTGGAAAACAGAATGACCCTGTGGTGTCATTCATAGGTGGAATTAAAGAAGCAAAGCAGAACATCTGTGAAGGGAAGGAAAAACAAATAAGATGAACACAGATGCAGGAAATACAGACTCTTAATTATAGGAAACAAACTGAGTGTTGCTGCAGGGGAGGGGATGGGGGAGGGGATAACAGGGGACCAGCATGAAGGAGGGCATGTGATGTCACGACCACTGCGGTTATCTCCAACTGGTGAATCCCTGAATTCTTCCTCTGAAAGTATAATACACTATACGTTAATTAATTTGGTTTAAATTAAATTAATTTTAAAAAATCAGTTGTATCAGAGCACGTTTCCTTCTGGACTCTCTGTTCTGCTCCTTCAGCTTATGCTGGGACCAACCCTCGTGGGTCTAGTTTGTTTAAGTAGGCATCAGGCCTCATCCATGGACCAGCCCAGGGTTAGAACTCACGACCCCGTGATCAGGACCGGAGGTGAGGTCAGGAGCCGGATGCTTAACTTACAGAGCCAGGTGGGATCCCGAGGACAACACTGCTTTATCCTGTGTCTCTGTGACATCGTTTGAAATAGGAAAGTGCTGCGTCCCGCTCTGTCCTGCTTCTCCAATACTGATTTGCTGTCCGGGGTCATTTGTGGGGGCGGATGGATGTCACAGGTTTTTTTTTTTTCCTATTTATAAGATCTGCCACCATGATTTTACAGGAATGACATTGAAATTGAGGGTGCCTTAGGAACTACCGACATTTTCACAAGATGAGGCTCCCAACCCACGAGCCCAGGACGGCCTCCCAGAGCCTGGTGTGGCTCAGTGCACAAGTCTTGTGCTCCTTTGGTTCAGTCTCATTATTTATTCTCTGTGATGCTCCTGAGAAGGGAGTCATGTCCGTCATTTCCTTCCTGAGTGCTCATTGTCAGGACACAGCAAGCCCAACAGTAGAATAAAAATTGAGCCCAGGCCAAGGGCAGGAAGGCCCTATTAGAACAGATCTCAATGCCCTTGAAGGCCCCATATCAAAATGTAAACAGAACTTTAGTAATTGATCCACCCTTCAGGAGTTCCCCGAGACCAGCTCTTAAAACTAAGCTAAAACCCACCTGGGGGTCCAAGTCCCTGCTCCACTGTGTCGGGTATACTTGGACACAAGCTCGAGCTTGTAAATAAACCCTTGTGTGTTTGCATCAGTGTTGGCTTCTCGATGGTTTCTCGGATTCGCAATCTTGGGCTCAACAGTCTGAGATAAAAAAAAAAAAAAGAAGCTCGGACACAAGTCGAGTGAATGCAGGGTTCTGAGAGAAGAGGCGGAGACCCGGGGGCTTGGGGGCTCTTCTGTGGAGGCCCCAGCAGACTGGGGGGCGGGATGCTCAGCCCCAGAGCTAGAGGACCCAGCGTCCCCACCCGCATCCCGCACATCAGGGCCGGGTCTCAGGGAGCAGCACAGCGCTGTCCGCTGGAGCCCAGAGACGCTGATGCCCACCACGCCTCTGCCCCCGCAGGTGCAACTCCCAGGGAGATGTGCACCTGACAATCAACACCACGGCCCATCTGCACACCCACACAGACCATTCGCTGCCACCAAGTTGTCGGACCACAGAGGCTGCTGAGCTTCAGCTCTGCCTGGAAAGTAGGGTCTAGATTCCTTTGTACTTTGTGCTCTATTTTCAATCATTTTCTTTGACTTTTTTTATTAATTGCCTTATTTTAATTTTTATGTATGTACCTTAGATATTTCTAATTTTTACTTTCATGGTACTTCATTGTGTTTTTTTTTAATTTTTTTCAATTTATTTATGATAGTCACAAACAGAGAGAAAAAGAGAGAGAGAGAGAGAGAGGCAGAGACACAGGCAGAGGGAGAATCAGGCTCCATGCACTGGGAGCCCGACGTGGCATTCAATCCAGAGTCTACAGGATCATGCCCTGGGCCAAAGGCAGGCGCTAAACCGCTGCGCCACCCACGGACCACCTTAATTGTTTCTATTTTGGGATTTAGAATCTTTTAACAAGCAGGCCAAAATAATCTATTGGTTTTCTTGTGGGGGGGGGGAGGGCAGTTGTTATTGTTTTTCTTGGTTTTTCTTTTTCTTCCTTCTTTCTTTTCTGGAAGAAATAATGAGATGGAGAAATTCACCTCCATAAAATAACATGAGGTTCTACTCACAGCCAGGAAGTTCATCAATACACATATATGATGTCTAACTACAGTTTAAAACAATGATTATAAAGATAGCATCTGGGCTGGAAAAAGAGCACAGAAGAAAACTAGAGAATCCCTTCCTGTAGAAATAAAACAACTAAAATCTAGTCAGGCCAATGTTAAAAATGCTATAACTGAGATGCAGTTCCAAGTGGAAGCCTTAAAAACAAGAAAGGTTCTGGACCACAGACACAGAAGTAGGGAAGTCAGTCACTTATTAAAACAGTAACATTCATACCATAGGAGACTCAGAAGATGAAGAGAGAGAACAGGTGGGCCTTGCTCATCCATTAGAAACGACAAATACCCACCATTTGCTTCAACGTGGATGTAACTGGAAGGTATTATGCTGAGTGAAGTAAGTCAATCAGAGAAGGACAAACATTGTATGTTCTCATTCATTTGGGGAATATAGATAATAGTGAAAGGGAATATAAGGGAACGGAGAAGAAATGTGTGGGAAATATCAGAAAGGGAGACAGAACATAAAGACTCCTAACTTAGGGAAACGAACTAAGGGTGATGGAAGGAGAGGAGGGCGGGCGGTGGGGGTGAATGTGTGATGGGCACTGAGGGGGACACTTGACGGGATGAGCACTGGGTGTTTTTCTGTAGGTTGGCAAATTGAACACCAATTCAAGAATAAAATTATTATAAAAAGCAGAAAGAAAGAAAGAAAGAAAGAAAGAAAGAAAGAAAGAAAGAAAGAAAGAAAGAAAGAAAGAAAGAAAGAAAGGAGTGGCACTTGTGTGGCTCAGTTAGTTAAGCTTCTGCATTAAACTCAGATCATGATCCAGGTCCCAAGGCAGGCTCAGAAGGGAACATGCTTTTCTCTCTCCCTCTGCCCCTCTCGCTTATGCTTTTTCTCTCCTCTCTCTCTCTCAAATAAATAAAAAACATCTTTGCAGAAGAAACAAACCCACAAGGAAGAGAAATCTCCCATGTAGAAGAATTTTAAACAATTTGTGCAGACATTGCACCGTCAAGTTCATGAGCATAGCTTCCCACTCTTAAGTGTGGAATACACATAGTAACTTCCTTCTACAAAATATAATATGAAAAAGTTAAAATAATATTGATAATATATTATATTGATATTGATATATTGATCAATATATATGATCAATATTGATAATATTGATAATATAATAATAATAATAAAAATAATAATTAATAATAATAAAGAATCAGTTTACTGTGGAGAAAGCTGACAAACACTACCACAGCAAGGTGACCAGATTGATACCAAGACTGCTAAATCATGTTGATAGTATCTATCCTTTATATAATATAATGAAAATGGCAGTATATCTCTGTATATAATCCACAAAACAGTTCAATTATGAGAGAAATGACAGACATGTCCCAACTGAGGGAAAGTTTACAAAATACTCTACTTCTCAAAGTGTTCCAGTGCAACAACAACAAGGAAAGGCTGAAAGACTGTCACAATCTAGAGGAGCCTAAGAAAACAGGAGGACAAATGGAATGTGATATGAGGGATGGTAACTTAGCAAAAACTAAGGAAATCTGAATAAACTATGGTCTTTGGTTAATGCGACTATTTTAAATTTGATTCCTTAGGTAATATTTGTACTGTAGTAATATAAGATATCAATAATTGGAGAAATTGAGAGCAAGTGCATGTGAATGCACTGTAATATCTTCTCAATTTCTCTATAAATCTTTGTTTTTTTTCCTAATTAATAAGATTTATTATGAAAATCGACTTAAATGAATCAGGCTCCAAGTGTGAAGACATTTTAAGAATCGTTGAATTAACTTTTGCCTTATTCTTAAAGAGTTCCTTTGATGGAAACAAAGTAAGAATTTCATATCAGAAGGAAAGAAAGACAATTATGAACACGTATAATGCCTCCTCAACCTGAAAAGCAGGAACAGATAATAAATAGCAAAAATCAGATAAAAATACTTCTAGTATAATAGAAACCATATTGCAAGTGCATTTAAAATTAGCAATGCAGGGATCCCTGGGTGGCGCAGCGGTTTGGCGCCTGCCTTTGGCCCAGGGCGCGATCCTGGAGACCCGGGATCGAATCCCACGTCGGGCTCCCGGTGCATGGAGCCTGCTTCTCCCTCTGCCTGTGTCTCTGCGCCTCTCTCTCTCTCTCTCTGTGACTATCATAAATAAATAAAAAATTAAAAAAAAATTTAAAATTAGCAATGCATAACATTTATTTCCTTGACATTTGTCTTCCAAAGAGTTCACAGTGTTTCAGTGTCAGTTGAAACGGGAAGAATCTCAGGGAAGAATCCTTCACACAATAATTGGACCATTGGTAATAATGACTCTCAGTTCTTTCCAAATCCATAAAGATGCATTTCCTGAGGAGTGACTGAGCTGTGAAGAAAGAGATGAGAAACCCTCATCCTTCTGAATTACTTGTGTCAGAATATTTTAACCATAGTACTACGGATAGTAAATTATCCTTATTAACAGGAAATATGTCTCAGATTGGAATCTGAGCAATTAGATGGCCAGAGTAAAAACGCTTTGACTCGCTCCTCATCTTTTAAAGACAAGGGAGAACTTTTCTATGTACAAAGTCAGTTGTCAAGATAGCCTTAGGGAATAAGAGTCTGCAGCATGGAATCCCGCTGCACAGCTGGGACGCCCACGAGCCAGGTCTTCCTGATCCCAAATCCCTGGGCCTGTCCCCCAACACACGCTGCCAAGCTGAGGTCATTTGCTCTCTTAGGAGCTCCGGGGAAGGGGGAAAGAGCTAGATAGGATGGGACGGAATGCAAAAAGGCCTGAGAAAATGAAGGCCTTTCTACTTTAAGTTCAGTGTTCGAACAAGTCCAGCCATCCCAGGCCCCTGTGAAGAAGAGCTGAAATTTACATTATTTCAGTTACAGGAAAAAAACAAAGTTTACAGCTTAATGTCTTTGAAAGCCCCACAACAGAATGAAACCGAGCCCCTGCCAAGGGTTGGAAGTGCCTATTAGAATGAGAGCAGAGCTTAATACCCTTGAAGGCCCCATATCAAAATGTAAACAGAACTTGAGGAATCGCTCCAGCTCTTTTGGAGGACCCCAAGACAAGCCCTTAAAACTAAGTTAAAACCAACCTCGGGGTCCAAGTCCCTGCTCCGCTGTGTTGGGTGTACTTGGTCGCAAGCTCGAGTTTGGAAATCAACCCTTGTGTGTTTGCATTGGTGTCAGCTCCTTAGTGGTTTCTCGGATTCGCAATCTTGGGCACAACACCTCCATGTTCCCTCCCACCTTGACTGAACCCCTATCCCCTCCCACCCAGGGTGAAACTCAGTCACCTCCCTGCCTACAACAGCTGGGCACAGGCCGTCACACAGGTCCCACGGGCACGGTGGGCACTCCCACCTTCCCTGGCCTCCCAGAGGAAGGAAGGAGGTTTCGGCCGGACACACTCCCATGGTGGCCCCAGGGCTCCCTGCCCAGCACGGCACCTCGTGACAGGTCGGGTCTCTGTTCCTGACGCCTGCTCCTCCTCCCCGGTTTTCCCACAGGAAATGAAGCAGGATGCCCTGGTCTCCTCCAGGGACATCACGCAGGTAGACCTGGACGTCATCAGGAAGTTCAGCAGCCACATAATGTTTTAGGACTGCTAGGCGGACGGGTGAGGCTGCTGGGCCAGGGGGCTTCCGGGCCTCAGAGGCTTTTGGGTAAGGTAAATGGGGCCTCTGAGGCCAGGGGGAGCAATAGCAGCCAACAACACACAACTCCATGGTAGGGTGATGGGGATGACCACACCTCCGGGGCCTCAGGGATGAGGAGGCCACAAGGATGTGGCCTCCAGGGGTACCCATGGGAGCTGAACACCAAAGGGGAGAGGGACAGCCCCCTGAGAAGCAGGGGATGGGGTGGGAGACATGGGGGATAGGAACCGGACCTGGGGTCTGAGCGGCATGTCCGCGGCTGGAGCAGGACACACATCGATCCCATGAGGGTCGGACGGTTCAGAGTGACACCCACTCTCAGTGTTTTATATATTTCAAAATTCTGTGCATTTAATTTGAGACAATTTGCAATTTGAAAACATACATATTATGATGACCCCCAGATAATGCCCCTGGTACAGCCAGGGCCCTGCACTCACCACATGGGGCCACAGGGGCAGGTGTTACAACAAACCCCAGAATGGGGTCGCCTTTATTTGTAGACGTCTCTGTGTGCATCTTAGAGAAAGGGGATGCCCTTTGTCTGCCGGCCCCCACGCCATCCCCCCATTCCCCAGACCCACACCATCCCCTAACATCATCATCCCCCATGGCATCGCCCCTACCCCATCCCCCTCAAACACACACAGCCTCACACAATACCCAACCACAGTATACCCCAACACCATCCCCCCTACATCATTCCCCACATTCCAGCACCATCATACCCATGCCCCCACACCATCCACCACCACACCATCGGCCCCGAGCAAGGACCCAATCTAGCTGCCCCCTGTGGGACATGATCAGCCTCCCTGGGGTTCTCTGGATACCCTGCTCCCATCAGAATCCCGGGTGTCCCATAGAGTACCCAGGGGT
Source organism: Canis lupus familiaris (assembly GCF_011100685.1). Classification (NCBI taxonomy): domain Eukaryota; kingdom Metazoa; phylum Chordata; class Mammalia; order Carnivora; family Canidae; genus Canis; species Canis lupus. The sequence continues at coordinate 19,621 of NW_023330929.1, forward strand.
TGCAGGGAGGAGGGACGGCAGGGAGCCCCTGACAGTGTGTGAGCAGATGAGTGAATCAGAGGAACCACTGTGCCCTGCCTCCACCCACTGTCACTCCTAGAGGGCAGGACACCCTGCACAGGACACCAGGCCCTAAACCAGAGGTACCTGGGCTGATTGGGCCCAGGCTCTGTGGGGGCTGGGTTGACTTGAGCCCCCACCAGTCTCAACACAAAGACTAATGGAATCAGGTCCCCATGGCCCTGGCCAGCCCTGGATTCTGGCCCCAGGCTGAGCAAGCCCTCTCACAGCTGGATGTGGCCTGCAGGGCCCTGGGCGTGCCCCACAGATCCAGGTCGCTGATCTAGGGAAGCCCTGGGGATCCTGGGACACCCCAGTGTGGGGAGAGGAGGGGCAAGCTGGTGGGCCCCACCCACACACACACCAGGAGGCAGGCTCCTCCAGGTGCTGGGGCCCAAAGAGGCTCCAAGGCCGGGATCCAGCTGCCCTTCAGGGACCCAGCACAGGAGCCCATGAGTTGCAGGTTCAGGTCAGCTCTGATATCCTCAGTACCATCACTCAGGCTGAAACCTCAGGACACATGCCCCCACCCGGAGTCCACACATGCTCCCAGGTGGGGGACTCCAGCACCTGCCCCCCCACCCTGTGTGATTCTTGCCCTCCCCTTAAAGGACAGAAAGGTCTCCCTCCCCAGGGGAAGACACAAAACCACGGCTCTGAGCCCGTTTGCTGTAGAAAGTCAATAAAGTGTTGTGGTGCCAAAATGCATTGCCAGCCCGTTTCTGTGTCTCCCAGAACTCTGTGCACGGAGCGTGTAGAGACCCCCAGAGAGAGGAGGGGGCACCACCTTGGCCCCAACAAGCCCCTGCAGGGGCGCCACCAGGCACACACAGCTGAAGTCCCCACGTACCTTCCAGGAGTGGCCAGACCCACTGCCAGACATGGAAATGTGGCCGAGCTGGAACTTCAAGCTCAGCTGACCCTCCAGCTGAAAGTCACTGCACGAGCGAGCCCCGGCACTGCCAGGAGAGCCCAGCTAACTGCCCAGAGACAGGACCAGAAATGATTTTGTGCCAACCATTTCGGGGTTTTTTGGTGACCCAGCCAGAGGATCCGATTGCTGCACGGGATAGCTGCATGTGATAGAGACACACACACCTCAAAAGCAACAAAAGTCAGAATCCCCCCAATGTTGTCAGACAGCAGCCAGATGGTTACATACACAACGCTGTGGTCCCCAATAGGATACATGGAAAACGCTATAAACCACGACTGTAGAGGTGCTGGAGCTGTACCGGCTGTGTTCCAACAAGGAGGGCAGAGGGGCAGGAAGCATCATCCTGAGGGGGGGGCCACTCCTAGGAAAGGAAACCAGGTCCCTGTGAAGGCTACGGAGGGTGAAATCCGTCCTCCTCTCTTTCTGCTTCTGGTTTTCATCCTAAATACATTTTCCTCAATTATATTAGCAAGAATTTACTTTATGTTTTTAAATTTCTTTTTATTGCCATCCAATTTGTATGAATTCTTTCTTCAGCAAGGGTGTCATTCAGGAGAGATAAAGATTTTCCCAGACAGGCAACATATAAAGGAGTTCATGACCACTTAACCAGTCCAGTAAGGAATTTTAAGAGGGACTCTTCTAGTGGGAGAAAAAAGAGACCAAAAGCAACAAATATGAGAAAGGACCAGAGAACGTCACCAGAAATACCAACTCTTCCAGTAACACAGAGGCACAAAGTTCATATCTTTGAATAGTCACTCTGAATGATGATGGACTAAATGCTCCAATAAAAAGATATAGGGTGGGATCCCTGGGTGGCGCAGCGGTTTGGCACCTGCCATTGGCCCAGGGCGCGATCCTGGAGACCCTGGATCGAGTCCCACGTCGGGCTCCCGGTGCATGGAGCCTGCTTCTCCTTCTGCCTGTGTCTCTGCTTCTCTGTCTCCCTCTGTGTGACTATCATGAATAAATAAATAAATAAATCTTTAAAAAAAAAGATATAGGGTATGGAGCAGTTAAAAAACAGGATCCGGGATGCCTGGGTGGCTCAGGGGTTGAGCCTCTGCCTTTAACTCAGGGTGTGATCCTGGAGTCTGGGATCGAGTCCCATATTGGGCTCCTGGTGGGGAGCCTGCTTCTCTCTCTGCATAATTTTCTGCCTCTCTCTCTCTGTCTCTCTGATAAATAAAATTATTATTAAAAAAACAACATCCATCTGTACGCTGCCAACAAGATGCTCACCTTAGACCTATAGACACCAACAGATTGAAAGTCAGGGGATGGAAAATCGTCTATCACGCTAATGGATATCAAAAGAAAGGTGGAGGACCCATACTTATATCAGACAAACGAGATTTGAAACCAAACCCTGGGGGACACGTGTTGGCTCAGTGTTTGAGCATCTGCCTTCGGCTCAGGGTGTGATCCTGGGATCCCAGGATCGAGTCATCATCGGCCTCCCTTAGGGGAGACTGCCTCTCACTCTGCTATGTTTCTTCCTCTGCTCCTCTGTGTATCTCTCACGAATAAATAAATAAAACATTTAAATTTCAAAAAAGAAAGAACAAATAGTGTAACAAGAGATGAAGAAGGGCATTTTTTCATAATTAAAAAGACTCTCTATCAAGATCAAACAACTAAATATTTATGCTGCCAACATGGGAGTACCTAAATATAGAAACTAATTAACAACAAACGTACAGGAAATCACTGATAATAATACAATGAAAGGGGATTTTTACACCCACTTATGTCAATGGAACAATCGTCTACGCAGAAAATCAACAGGGGAACAATAGCCTTGACAAACTGGAGCACAGGGACTCAACAGATATAGTCTGAACATTTCATCCTAAAGCAGAATACACACTCCTTTCAAGTACACATGGGACATTCTCCAGAACACATCATATCATGTCCCACAAATCAGCCCTCAACAGGTATAACAGGTACAAGAAGGTTGATATCACACCATGTACATTTTCAGAACACGACGCTATGAAACTTGAAGTCGACAGTTAGAAAAAAAATTGGACAGACCAAAAATACGTGGAGATTATGAACATCCTACTAGAGAATGAATGGAGCAACCAGGAAATTAACGAGGAAATTTAAAACAAATGAAAATGAGGGGGATCCCTGGGTGGCGCAGTGGTTTGGCGCCTGCCTTTGGCCCAGGGCGTGATCCTGGAGACCCGGGATCAAGTCCCACGTCGGGCTCCCGGTGCATGGAGCCTGCTTCTCCCTCTGCCTGTGTCTCTGCCTCTCTCTCTTTCTCTCTCTGTGACTATCATAAATAAATAAAAATAAAAAAAAAACAAATGAAAATGAAAACATGTTTCTCCAAACCTCTGGGATGTAGCAAAGGCAGTCCTAAGAGGGAAATACATAGCAATACAGGCCTACCTCAAGAAACAAGAAGTCTCCAATACACAACCTAACCCTACACCTAAAGGAGATGGAAAAGGAATAGCAAACAAAGCCTAAAGACTACAGAATAAGGGAAAAAATAAAGATGAGACCAGAAATAAACAGTACAGAAACCACAAAACTGTAGAATGGAATAACAAAACTAAGAGCTGGTTCTTCAAAATAATTAATAAAATGGATCAAGCCCTAGCCAGCCTTATCAATGAGAAAAGAGAAATGACCTAAATAAATAAAATCACAAATGAGAGACGAGAGATCACAATCAACACCAGAAAAATTAGACAATTATAAGGGAATACAAAGAAATTATACGCTAACAAACTGGGAGACCTGGAAGAAATGGACAAATCCCCAGAAATGTGCAAACGAGCAAAACTGAAATAGGAAGAAATAGAAAATGTGAATAGACCCATAACTAGCAAAGGAATTGAATCAGCAAGGCACCTGTGTGCCTCAGGGGTTGAGCATCTGCTTTGGCTCAGGTCATGATCCCGGGGACCTGGGAGATCAAGTCGCACATCAGGCTCCCCGCATGGAGCCTCATTTTCCCTCTGCCTATCCCTCTGCCTCTCTGTGTCTCTCATGAATACATAAATAAAATCTTTAAAAAAGAAAAAGATAAAAAGATGAGAAAGGACCCAAATAAAATCACAAATGAGAAAAGAGAAATAACAACCAACACTACAGAAATACAAACGATTATAAGAGAACATTATGAAAAATTATATGCCAAAAAAAGAAAAATTATATGCCAGCAACCTAGAACCTGGAAGAAATAGATCAATTCCTGGAAATATATAACATAGCAAAAATGATAAAGGAAGAAATAAGAAACTTGAGCAGACAGAATACCAGCAAATAAATTGAATCAGCAATCAAGAATCTCCCAACAGGGGGATCCCTGGGTGGCGCAGCAGTTTGGCGCCTGCCTTGGCCCAGGGCGTGATCCTGGAGACTCAGGATTGAATCCCACGTCGGGCTCCCGGTACATGGAGCCTGCTTCTCCCTCTGCCTGTGTCTCTGCCTCTCTCTCTCTCTCTCTCTCTCTCTCTCTCTGTGTGTGACTATCATAAAAAAAAAAAGAATCTCCCAACAGGAGACGCTTAGATCAATAGTACAGAATGGAAATCTGAAACAAGATACAAACCTGTAACTCTATGATCCATTAATCGACAACAAGGCAGGAAGGAATATCCAAAGGAACAAAGACAGTCTCTTCAAGAAACCCTAACCCTGACCCCAGGATAAGAACAAATGGTGTTGGGAAAACCAGGCAACCACATGCAGAAGAATCAAACTGGACCACTTTCTTACACCATGTATATAAAAAATAAATTCAAAATGGATGAAAGACCTAAATGTGAGACCTGAAACCATACAAAGAAGAAAAGATAGGCAGCAACGTCTTTGACATTGGCCATTGGATGTTCTTTCTAGATATGCCTCTGAGGTGAGGGAAACAAAAGCAAAAATACTATTGGGACTTCATCAAATTGAAAAGCTTCCGCACAATGAAGAAAACAACCAAAGCTAAAAGGCAACATACAGGAGGAGGGGCAAGATGGCGGAGTTGTAGGGTCCCCAAATCACCTGTCCCCACGAAATTACCTAGATAACCTTCAAATCATCCTGAAAATCTACGAATTCAGCCTGAGATTTAAACAGAGACCAGTTTGAATGCTACAGTGGAAAAGTTCGTGATTCTATAAAGGTAGGAAGACAGGAAAAAGAAATAAAGAAACAAAAGGCATCCAAGGGTGAGGGGCCCTGTGAGGAGCCTCGCTATGGCCGGGGTGAGTGCTCACAGGGCAGAAGAGCTCTGTCCTGGGAGAAGGAGGAGCTTCACCAATCTTCCAGGGCAGAATGGCCCCTTCAAGGAGTCAGAGCAGGACCCCAGGAAGGCGGGGATGCCCTAGGGCACCCTGGGACACTAATAGAAACATGCACTCCCAGGAGAGTGCAGCGAGCTCCCTAAGGGCTGCAGGGCACATGCATTGACTGGGGAGCAGCTCTGAGGGGCTCAGGTGGCAGCTCTGCACAGAGGTGTTTGCACGGCCCAGGAGCAGCTTGGCAGCGGCGCCTCCTGCAACGGAAGAGGCTCCATTCAGAGGGGGATTTGGAGCTCTGGGAGCAACTTGGAGGAGCTCGGGCGGTGGCTCCACAGTGAGGTGGCTGTACAGCTGGGAGCGAGAATCCAACAGTGCAGGCCCCGGAGCACAGGGCGCCGGACACAGCCCAGGATTCGGTCTCCCCCGGTACAGACAGAGGCCCAGAGGGCCTAGGACACCAAGGACGCTCCTGTCCAGAGCTGAGCAGATCAGCGGCCCAGCCCCAGAGCCTCCAGGACCTGCAGATGGACTGCTCCCGTGTTACTGAGGGGGCTGAATACAGGATTCCAGAGCTGGTCGCTGACACTGGGGTTGTTCCTCCTGGGGTCTCACGGGGTAAACTACCCCCACTGAGCCCTGCACCAGGCAGGGGACAGAGCAGCTCCCCCACGTGCTAACACCTGAAAATCAGCACAACATGCCCCTACCCCAGAAGACCGGCTAGACGGACAAGTTCCAGGGGAAGTCAAGGAACTTAAAGTATACAGAATCAGAAGATACCCCCCATGTTTTTTTTATTTATGATTGCTTCGCCCTCCACTTCCTCCCTTTCTTTCTTTTTCTTTCTCTTTTTATTCTCTTTTTTCCTTCTTTCTTCCTTTATTCTTTTTCGTTTTTCTCTTTTCTTTCCTTCCTTCTCTCCTCTCTTTTTCTCCTTTTCCCAATACAATTTGTCTTGGCCACTCTGCACTCAGCAAAATGACTCGAAGGAAAACCTCACCTCAAAAGAAAGAATCAGAAACAGTCGTCTCTCCCACAGTTACAAAATCTGGATTACAATTCAATGTCAGAAAGCAAATTCAGAAACACTATTATACAGCTACTGGTGGTTCTAGAAAAAAGCATAAAGGACTCAAGAGACTTCATGACTGCAGAATTTAGATCCAATCAGGCCGAAATGAAAAATCAATTGAATGAGATGCAATCCAAACTAGAAGTCCTAACGACGAGGGATAACGAGGTGGAAGAACGAGTGAGTGACATAGAAGACAAGTTGATGGCAAAGAGAGAAACTGAGGAAAAAAGAGACAGACAATTAAAAGACAAGGAAGACAGATTAAGGGAAATAAACGACAGCCTGAGGAAGAAAACCCTACGTGGAATTGGGGTTACCGATGGTGCCAAAATAGACAGAGGGCCAGAATATGTATTTGAACAAATCCTAGCTGAAAACATTCCTAATCTGGGAAGGGAAACAGGCATTCAGATCCAGGAAATAGAGAGATCCCCCCTAAAATCAATAAAAACTGTCCAACACCTCGACATTTAATCGTGAAGCTTGAAATTCCAAAGATAAAGAGAAGATCCTTAAAGCAGCAAGAGACAAGAAAATCCTGACCTTTATGGGAAGGAGCACTAGGGTAACAGCAGACCTCTCCACAGTGACCTGGCAGCCCAGAAAGGGCTGGCAGGATATATTCAGGGTCCTCCATGAGAAGAACATGCAACCAAGAATACTTTATCCAGCAAGGCTCTCATTTAAAATGGAAGGAGAGATAAAGAGCTTCCAAGACAGGCAGGAACTGAAAGAATATGTGACCTCCAAACCAGCTCTGCAAGAAATTTTATGGGGGACTCTTAAAATTCCCCTTTAAGAAGAAGTTCAGTGGAACAATCCACAAAACAAGAGCTGAAAAGATATCATGATGACACTAAACTCATATCTGTCGATAGTAACTCTGAACGTGAACAGGCTTAATGACCCCATCAAAAGGCGTAGGGTTTCAGACTGGATAAAAAAGCAGGACCCATCTATTTGCTGTCTACAAGAGACTCATATTAGACAGAAGGACACCTACAACCTGAAAATGAAATGTTGGAGAAAAATTTACCATTCAAAGGGTCCTCAAAAGAGAGCAGGGGTAGCCATTCTTATACCTGATAATCTAAAATTTACCCCGAAGACTGTAGTGAAAGATGAAGAGGGACACTAAATCATACTTAAACGATCTATCCAATAAGAGGACTTAACAATCCTCAATATAAATGCCCCGAATGTGGGAGCTGCCAAATATTTAAACCAATTAATAAACAAAGTGAAGAAATACTTAGATAATAATACACTTACACTTGGTTACTTCAATCTAGCTCTTTTTTTTAAAAGATTTTATTTATTCATGATAGACACAGAGAGAGAGAGAGGCAGAGACACAGGCAGAGGGAGAAGCAGGCTCCACGCAAGGAGCCCGATGTGGGACTTGATCCCGGGACTCCAGGATCACACCCTGGGTTGAAGGCAGGCGCTAAACCGCTGAGCCACCCAGGGATCCCCTCAATCTAGCTCTTTCTACCCTCGATAGGTCTTCTAAGCAAAACATCTCCAAAGAAACGATACCTTTAAATCATACACTGGACCAGATGGATTTCACAGAAATCTACAGATCTTTATATCCAAACTCAACTGAATACACATTCTTCTCAAGTGCACATGGAACTTTCTCCAGAATCGACCACATACTGGGTCACAAATCGGGTCTGAACCGATACCAAATGATTGGGATTGTCCCCTGCATATTCTCAGACCATAATGCCTTGAAATTAGAACTAAGGTATCCCTGGGTGGCCGCAGCAATTTGCCGCCTGTCTTTGGCCCAGGGCGCGATCCTGGAGACCCGGGATTGAATCCCACGTCGGGCTCCCAGTGCATGGAGTCTGCTTCCCCTCTGCCTATGTCTCTGCCCCCCCCCTCTATCTCTCTCTCTCTCAGTGTGGCTATCATAAATAAATTAAAAAAAGAAAAAAAAAAAGAAAAAACACACCTTCCCTACAATCAAGCAATTGCACTGTTGGGGATTTACCCAAAGATTCAGATGCAATGAAATGCCGGGTCACCTGCACCCCGATGTTTATAGCAGGAATGTCCACAATGGCCAAACTGTGGAAGGAGCCTGGTGTCCATTAAACATGAATGGATAAAGAAGATGTGGTTTATGTATACAATAGAATATTAATCAGCCATTAGAAACGACAAATACCCACCATTTGCTTCAACGTGGATAGAACTGGAGGGTATTATGCTGAGTGCAGTAAGTCAATCGGAGAACGACAGTGTATGTTCTCATTCATTTGGGGAATATAAATAATAGTGAAAGGGAATATAAGGGAATGTAGAAGAAACCTGTGGGAAATATCAGAAAGGGAGACAGAACATAAAGACTCCTTACTCTGGGAAATGAACTAGGGGTGCTGGAAGGGGAGGAGGGCGGGAAGAGAGGGTGAATGGGTGACGGCCACTGAGTGGGACACTTGACGGGATGAGCACTGGGTGTTATTCTGTATGTTGGTCAATTGAACACCAATAAAAAATAAATTTATTTTAAAAAAAAGTTCCAACAAATAAATATTTATGCTGCCAACATGGGAGTACCTAAATATACAAACCAATTAACAACAAACATACAGGAACTCACTGATAATAATACAATGACAGGAGATGTTAACACCCACTTACATCAATGGACCGATCATCTATGCATTAAATCAACAGGGGAACAATAGCCTTGACACACTGGACCACAGGGACTCAACAGATATAGTCTGAACATTTCAACCTAAAGCAGAATACACATTCCTTTCAAGTGCACATGGGACATTCTCCAGAACAGGTCATATCATGGGCCACAAATCAGCCCTCAACAGGTACAACAGGTACAAGAAGGTTGATATCACACCCTGTACATTTTCGACCACGACGCTATGAAACTCGAAGTCGACAGTAAGAAAAAATTTGGACAGACCAAAAATACGTGGAGATTATGAACATCCTACTAGAGAATGAATGGAGCAAACAGGAAATTAAAGAGGAAATTTAAAACAAATTAAAATGAAAACATGTTTCTCCAAACTTCTAGGATGTAGAAAAGGCAGTCCTAAGGGGGAAGTAGAATAGCAATACAGGCCTACCTCAAGAAACAAGAAGTCTCCAATACACTACCTAACACTACACCTGAAGAGTCTGGAAAAGGAATAGCAAAAAAAGCCTAAAGCCTACAGAAGAAGGGAAAAATAAAGATGAGAGCAGAAATAAACAATACAGAAACAACAGAGCAGTAGAATGGAATAATGAAAGAAAGAGATGGTTCTTCACAATAATTAAGAAAATGGATCAAGCCCTAGCCAGCCTTATCAACGAGAAAAGAGAAAAGACTTAATAAATAAAATCACAAATGAGAGAAGAGATCACAATCAACACCAGAAAAATTAGACAAGTATAAGGGAATACTATGAATGATTATACGCTAACAAACTGGGGGACCTGGAAGAAATGGACAAATACCTAGAAATGTGCTAATGAGCAAAACTGAAATGGGAAGAAATAGAAAATGTGAGCAGACCCATAATTTGCAAAGGAATTGAATCAGCAAGGTACCTTGGTGTATCAGGGGTTGAGCATCTGCTTTGGCTCAGATCATGATCCCGGGGTCCTGGGGAATCATGTCCACCATCAGGGCCAGCTGGAGCCTCATTTTCCCTCTGCCTTTACCTCTGCCTTTCTGTGTCTCACATGAATACATAAATAAAATATTTAAAAAAGAAAAAATATAAAAAATGAGAAAGGACCCAAATAAAATCACAAATGAGAAAAGAGAAATAACAACCAACACTACAGAAATACAAACGATTATAAGAGAACATTATGAAAAATTATATGCCAGCAACCTCGAACCTGGAAGAAATAGATCAATTCCTAGAAATATATAAGATAGCAAAAATGAAAAAGAAGAAATAAAAAACTTGAACAGGCAGATAACCAGCAAAGAAATTGAATCATCAATCAAGAATCTCCCAACAGGAGACGCTTAGATCAATAGAACAGAATGGAAAGCCAAAACAAGATACAAACCTGTAACTCTATGATGCATTAATCGACAACAAGGCAGGAAGGAATATCCAATGGCACAAAGACAGTCTCTTCAACAAACCCTAACACTGACCCCAGGATAAGAACAAATGGTGTTGGGAAAACCAGGTAGCCAAATGCAGAAGAATCAAACTGGACCACTTTCTTACACCATATATATATAAAATAAATTCAAAATGGATGAAAGACCTAAATGTGAGACCTGAAACCATATACAAAGAAGAAAAGATAGGCAGCAACATCTTTGATATTGGCCATTGGGTCTTCTTTCTAGATATGCCTCTGACGTGAGGGAAACAAAAGCAAAAATACTATTGGGACTTCATCAAATTTAAAAGCTTCTGCAAAGTGAAGGAAACAACCAAAGCTAAAAGGCAACATACAAAATGAAAGGAGATATTTGTAAACAACACATCCAATAAACAGTTAGTATGCAAAATACATAAAGCAAATATAAATCTCAGCATCCTAAATACAAATTATCCAACTACAGATGGGCAGAAGAGGTGAATGGACTTTGTCTCTGACAAGACATCCAGATGGCCACCAGACACACGGAGAGACACTCAGCGTCACCCATCATCAGGGAAATGCAAACCACAATGAGATGTCACCTGACAGCCATCAGAATGGCTAAAATTAACAACACAAGAAACAACAGGTGTTGGTGAGGCTATGCAGAAGAGGGAGCCCTGTTACACTCCTGGTGTGCATGCGAACAGGTGCAGCCACTGTGGAAAACAGTTTGGAGGGTCCTCGACAAGTTAAAAATCGGGGATCCCTGGGTGGCACAGTTGTTTGGCACTTGCCTTTGGCCTATGGCACAATCCTGGACACCCGGGTTCGAATCGCACGTCGGACTCCTGGTGCATGGAGCCAGCTTCTCCCTCTGCCTGCGTCTCTGCCTCTCTCTCTGTGACTATCATAAATAAAAATAAAATAAAAAGAAGTTAAAAATAGAGCTACCCTACGATTCCAAAATTGCACAGCTAGGTATTTTCCACGAGGATACAAAAGTAGTTTAGTAGATTGGAAGAGGAACACGCAGCCCAGTGTTTCTAGCAGTGTTATCAACAAAAGCCAATCAGTGGATACAGCCCAGATGTCCATCGACAGAAGAATGGGCAGAGACGATGTGCTAAATATACACACTGTGACATCACTGGGTCATCAGAAGGGATGAAATGAAGCCATTTAAAATGACGTGGGAAAAGTGGAAAGGACTTATGCCAAATGAACTCAGTCACTCAGAGAAAGATACCAAATACCATACAATGGCATTCACATGTGAATTTTAAAAAAACAAACAAACTGGCAAAGGGGCAGAGGGGGGATGAGAGAAGCAAACCAAGATACACACTCTTAACCACAGAGAATAAGCTAATCAACACCAAAGGAAGGTGGGGGAGATGGGGAATCAGGGGATGGGGATACTGGAGGGCACCTGTGACCAGTACCAGGTGTTGTATCCAAGGATTGAATCACTATGTGGTAAACCTGAAACTATATCATACTGTGTTTACAAACAGGAATTCAAGTAAAATTTTAAAATGATAATTGGTATGATTGATGAAACATGTGCACACAAGAGATAAAATCAGAAAGGCAACTGAAAATCCAAATAGAGTATTTAGAGGCACAAATCCCCTCCTTAGCTCAGCTCGGGAGAAGCCTGCCCTGTCTTTTCTGACCCCAGCAGAAGCCTGGATTTTGATTCTCTGGAGAGGCCACTGACTTGGTGGAGTCAGGCTATCTTTGAACCCAAAACCTAAATAGAGTGCATAAAACTAAACTGCCCAAGACACTAGGAGTCCCAGTGCAGGCACATGCCAAGACCCAAACTCTAACCATACACAGACATAACCCTAACCCTACACTTAATCCTAACGTTAACCTAACCCTTAAACAAGAACTATCACTAATTAAAAGCCAAACACAAACCCCAAGACCGAAACATATTCACTGAATGTTCCTGCCAACCCTCACCCTAACTCCTAAACCTATCCTAAACCCTTGAGCCTGACCCCTACCTTAAATCTAAACCTAAGCCTACCCTCTAACCCTAACCTTAACTTAATGTACTCAAATCCTATTCCTAACCTTACCCAGTACGCTAACCCTAACACTCTAATACTAATCCTATCCCATATCCCAAACTGTACCCTAACCTGTACCCTAAAACTAACCCCTTTCCCACTCCCTAACCGTATTTCTTACCCCTTTCCAAATCCATACCCTGACCATGACCTGACCCTAAACCTAACCCCTAACCAAACACTAACCCTAACCCTAGCCCTAATCCCTATCCTAACCCTAACCCTCGCCCTACCCCTAAACCTAGCCCTTCTTTAACTCTAACCCCTAACCCTTAACCCTAACCCTAACTCACATCCTAACCCCTAACCTTAAATGCAAACCTAAGCCCAACCCTAACTCTAACCATAACCCTAACCCCAACTCCAAACCTCCTGCCCTAATCCCTAGAGCCTAAACCCTAACCCTAACTCTAAATCCTGTCCCTAACCCTAACCCTAACCCCCATCCTAACTCTTAACTACTGACCCTTACACTTATGCCTCACCTAACCTCTAATTCGTAACCAGAAGCATAATCATAACTCCTAACATCTAACCTAAGCCTAACCATCAACTGCCTCCCCTCCCCTGACCCTACCATTTATTCTACCCATTCACTTACCCTATGGTTGTGAGTAGTCCCTTCTGATGTGGACGTGGCCCCCAATGGCGCCTCCAGAGTCCTCCACGGGGTCCTGAATAATCCAGGCTCATGTGAGTGCGGACGTGGCCCCACATGTTCCTGAGTCATAGTCAGCAGGTCCTGAGGATGCCTATTCTCCTATCACTGTGGACTATGCCTCACATCCTCTGGAACCCTCACAGCAGGTCCTCAGGAGGCCGGGGCTCCTGTCAGCCTGGGCATGGCCCCACGTCCCCCAGAAAACTCACCGCGAATCCTGAGGAGGCTGTAGGCTCCTGTCAGCATAGACGCATCCCCATACGTCCCGAAGCCAAAGTGCAGATGCTGAGGAGGATGGGGGTCCTGTCACCGTGAATGGGGCACCTAGCTTCCAGAAGCCTCAACTTATATCCTGAGGGCGCCGGGAGCTCCTGCCAGAGTGGAAGCGGTGCCACATCTTCCTGAAGTGTCCCCGTGGGTCCTGGGGCGGCTCAGGGGCTCTTGTCAGCGTAGATGCAGGCCCACAATTTCCTGAAGCCTCCCCGCGGGACCTGAGGTGGCCCAGGGCTCCTGGCAGCGTGGATGCGGGCCCACATCTTCCTGAACTTCAGCGCTGGTCCTGAGGAGACCAGGGCTCCTGTCAGTGTGAACGCGGCCCAATTTCCCCCTGAGACTTCCCGCGGGTCCTGAGGAGGCTGGGATTCATCAGCGTGGACACGTCCCCATGTCCTCCTCAGGCCTCCCCAGCACAGGCTGGCTCCTGTTAGTGAAGGCAGAGGAAGACTACTGCGCATGCGCACCCCTGGGTGGGGCCTGGGCTCGGGTACCCACTGCAGGACACTCAGGTGCTGCAGGAGGCCATGCAGGAGGAGTTGGGTGCTCCAGAGGCCGCACCTGCCTCATCCAGGCTCCAGCTGTGGCCTGTTAACATCGGAAACATCTCACTGAAACGGAGCCCAACACCCGGTTTCCCCAGAAATACTTAAGGACAAGGAATTGGAGCCCACAGGACATGAAATGAAATGTGGACCAGACTTTTACCACATCCTGCAAAACTCACTCAACCCTCTTCCACTGTGGGTGGGACTGCGGGCTAGTGCAGCCGCCCTGGACAGTGTGGAGGCTCCTCAGGATGTTACAAATAGAGCCGTCCTGCGACCAGCAGGTGTATGGCCTGGAGCTCACTCCGAAGATACAGATGCAGTGAGACGTCAGACAACTGCACCCAGTGTCCACAGCAGCCGGGTCCACAGTAGCCACACTGTGGGAGGAGTCTTGGTGCCCTCAGGCAGATGATGGATAAAGAGGATTGGAGATAGATGATGGTCATAGAGAGAGGAATGGTACTCAGCTATCAAAGAGAAGGAACTCTTGCCATTTGCAATGACGTGGATAGAACTAGAGGGATCATGTTAAGTGAAATAAATCAGTCGGGAAAGAGAATGACCGTGTGGTGTCATTCATAGGTGGAATTAAAGAAGCAAAGCAGATAACAACTGTAAAGGGAAGGAAAAACAAATATGATAAAAACAGATGCAGGAAATACAGACTCTTTTTTTTTATTTTTTTTTTATTGGTGTTCAATTTACTAACATACAGAATAACACCCAGTGCCCGTCACCCATTCACTCCCACCCCCCGCCCTCCTCCCCTTCTACCACCCCTAGTTCGTTTCCCAGAGTTAGCAGTCTTTACGTTCTGTCTCCCTTTCTGATATTTCCCACCCATTTCTTCTCCCTTCCCTTATTTTCCCTTTCACTATTATTTATATTCCCCAAATGAATGAGAACATATAATGTTTGTCCTTCTCCGACTGACTTACTTCACTCAGCATAATACCCTCCAGTTCCATCCACGTTGAAGCAAATGGTGGGTATTTGTCATTTCTAATAGCTGAGTAATATTCCATTGTATACATAAACCACATCTTCTTTATCCATTCATCTTTCGTTGGACACCGAGGCTCCTTCCACAGTTTGGCTATAGTGGCCATTGCTGCTAGAAACATCGGGGTGCAGGTGTCCCGGCGTTTCATTGCATTTGTATCTTTGGGGTAAATCCCCAACAGTGCAATTGCTGGGTCGTAGGGCAGGTCTATTTTTAACTGTTTGAGGAACCTCCACACAGTTTTCCAGAGTGGCTGCACCAGTTCACATTCCCACCAACAGTGTAAGAGGGTTCCCTTTTCTCCGCATCCTCTCCAACATTTGTTGTTTCCTGCCTTGTTAATTTTCCCCATTCTCACTGGTGTGAGGTGGTATCTCATTGTAGTTTTGATTTGTATTTCCCTGATGGCAAGTGATGCAGAGCATTTTCTCATATGCATGTTGGCCATGTCTATGTCTTCCTCTGTGAGATTTCTGTTCATGTCTTTTGCCCATTTCATGATTGGATTGTTTGTTTCTTTGGTGTTGAGTTTAAGAAGTTCTTTATAGATCTTGGAAACTAGCCCTTTATCTGATATGTCATTTGCAAATATCTTCTCCCATTCTGTAGGTTGTCTTTGAGTTTTGTTGACTGTATCCTTTGCTGTGCAAAAGCTTCTTATCTTGATGAAGTCCCAATAGTTCATTTTTGCTTTTGTTTCTTTTGCCTTCGTGGATGTATCTTGCAAGAAGTTACTATGGCCGAGTTCAAAAAGGGTGTTGCCTGTGTTCTTCTCTAGGATTTTGATGGAATCTTGTCTCACATTTAGATCTTTCATCCATTTTGAGTTTATCTTTGTGTATGGTGAAAGAGAGTGGTCTAGTTTCATTCTTCTGCATGTGGATGTCCAATTTTCCCAGCACCATTTATTGAAGAGACTGTCTTTCTTCCAATGGATAGTCTTTCCTCCTTTATCGAATATTAGTTGCCCATAAAGTTCAGGGTCCACTTCTGGATTCTCTATTCTGTTCCACTGATCTATGTGTCTGTTTTTGTGCCAGTACCACACTGTCTTGATGACCACAGCTTTGTAGTACAACCTGAAATCTGGCATTGTGATGCCCCCAGATATGGTTTTCTTTTTTAAAATTCCCCTGGCTATTCGGGGTCTTTTCTGATTCCACACAAATCTTAAAATAATTTGTTCTAACTCTCTGAAGAAAGTCCATGGTATTTTGATAGGGATTGCATTAAACGTGTATATTGCCCTGGGTAACATTGACATTTTCACAATATTAATTCTGCCAATCCATGAGCATGGAATATTTTTCCATCTCTTTGTGTC
Source organism: Canis lupus familiaris (assembly GCF_011100685.1). Lineage (NCBI taxonomy): Eukaryota > Metazoa > Chordata > Mammalia > Carnivora > Canidae > Canis > Canis lupus. The sequence continues at coordinate 35,928 of NW_023330929.1, forward strand.
TTCCTCAATTTCTTTCAGAAGTGTTCTATAGTTTTGAGGGTATAGATCCTTTACATCTTTGGTTAGGTTTATTCCTAGGTATCTTATGCTTTTGGGTGCAATTGTAAATGGGATTGACTCCTTAATTTCTCTTTCTTCAGTCTCATTGTTAGTGTATAGAAATGCCACTGACTTCTGGGCATTGATTTTGTATCCTGCCACGCTACCGAATTGCTGTATGAGTTCTAGCAATCTTGGGGTGGAGACTTTTGGGTTTTCTATGTAGAGTATCATGTCATCGGCGAAGAGGGAGAGTTTGACTTCTTCTTTGCCAATTTGAATGCCTTTAATGTCTTTTTGTTGTCTGATTGCTGAGGCTAGGACTTCCAGTACTATGTTGAATAGCAGTGGTGAGAGTGGACATCCCTGTCTTGTTCCTGATCTTAGGGGAAAGGCTCCCAGTGCTTCCCCATTGAGAATGATATTTGCTGTGGGCTTTTCATAGATGGCTTTTAAGATGTCGAGGAATGTTCCCTCTATCCCTACACTCTGAAGAGTTTTGATCAGGAATGGATGCTGTATTTTGTCAAATGCTTTCTCTGCATCCAATGAGAGGATCATATGGTTCTTGGTTTTTCTCTTGCTGATATGATGAATCACATTGATTGTTTTACGGGTGTTGAACCAGCCTTGTGTCCCAGGGATAAATCCTACTTGGTCATGGTGAATAATTTTCTTAATGTACTGTTGGATCCTATTGGCCAGTATCTTGTTGAGAATTTTTGCATCCATGTTCATCAGGGATATTGGTCTGTAATTCTCCTTTTTGGCGGGGTCTTTGTCTGGCTTTGGAATTAAGGTGATGCTGGCTTCATAGAACGAATTTGGAAGTACTCCATCTCTTTCTATCTTTCCAAACAGCTTTAGGAGAATAGGTATGATTTCTTCTTTAAACGTTTGATAAAATTCTCCTGGGAAGCCATCTGGCCCTGGACTCTTGTGTCTTAGGAGGTTTTTGATGACTGCTTCAATTTCCTCCCTGGTTATTGGCCTGTTCAGGTTTTCTATTTCTTCCTGTTCCAGTTTTGGTAGTTTGTGGCTTTCCAGGAATGCGTCCATTTCTTCTAGATTGCCTAATTTATTGGCGTATAGCTGTTCATAATATGTTTTTAAAATCGTTTGTATTTCCTTGGTGTTGGTAGTGATCTCTCCTTTCTCATTCATGATTTTATTAATTTGAGTCTTCTCTCTCTTCTTTTTAATAAGGCTGGCTAATGGTTTATCTATCTTATTAATTCTTTCAAAGAACCAACTCCTGGTTCTGTTGATCTGTTCCACAGTTCTTCTGGTCTCGATTTCGTTGAGTTCTGCTCGAATCTTTATTAACTCCCTTCTTCTCTTGGGTGTAGGATCTATTTGCTGTTTTTTCTCTAGCTCCTTTATGTGTAAGGTTACCTTTTGTATTTGAGTTCTTTCCAGTTTTTGAATGGATGCTTGTATTGCGATGTATTTCCCCCTTAGGACTGCTTTTGCTGCATCCCAAAGATTTTGAACGGTTGTATCTTCATTCTCATTAGTTTCCATGAATCTTTTTAATTCTTCCTTAATTTCCTGGTTGACCCTTTTATCTTTTAGCAGGATGGTCCTTAACCTCCATGTGTTTGAGGTCCTTCCAAACTTCTTGTTGTGATTTAGTTCTAATTTCAAGGCATTATGGTCCGAGAATATGCAGGGGACAATCCCAATCTTTTGGTATCGGTTCAGACCCGATTTGTGACCCAATATGTGGTCTATTCTGGAGAAAGTTCCATGTGCGCTTGAGAAGAATGTGTATTCAGTTGAGTTTGGATGTAAAGTTCTGTAGATATCTGTGAAATCCATCTGGTCCAGTGTATCATTTAAAGCTCTCGTTTCTTTGGAGATGTTTTGCTTAGAAGACCTATCGAGTATAGAAAGAGCTAGATTGAAGTCACCAAGTATAAGTGTATTATTATCTAAGTATTTCTTCACTTTCGTTATTAATTGGTTTATATATTTGGCAGCTCCCACATTCGGAGCATATATATTGAGGATTGTTAAGTCCTCTTGTTGAATAGATCCTTTAAGTATGATATAGTGTCCCTCTTCATCTCTCACTACAGTCTTTGGGGTAAATTTTAGTTTATCTGATATAAGGATGGCTACCCCTGCTTTCTTTTGAGGACCATTCGAATGGTAAATGGTTCTCCAACCTTTTATTTTCAGGCTGTAGGTGTCCTTCTGTCTAAAATGAGTCTCTTGTAGACAGCAAATAGATGGGTCCTGCTTTTTTATCCAGTCTGAAACCCTGCGCCTTTTGATGGGGTCATTAAGCCCGTTCACATTCAGAGTTACTATTGAGAGATATGAGTTTAGTGTCATCATGATATCTATTCAGTCTTTGTTTTTGTGGACTGTTCCACTGAACTTCTTCTTAAAGGGGAATTTTAAGAGGCCCCCTTAAAATTTCTTGCAGAGCTGGTTTGGAGGTCACATATTCTTTCAGTTGCTGCCTGTCTTGGAAGCTCTTTATCTCTCCTTCCATTTTGAATGAGAGCCTTGCTGGATAAAGAGGAAATACAGACTCTTAATGAAAGGAAAAATACTGAGGGCCGCTGGAGTTTGGGGATAAGAGGGGAGGTGTTGTCACGTGCACTGCTGTTATCTCCAACTGGTGAATCCCTGATTTCTTCCTCTGAAAGTATAACACACTATACATTAATTAATTGGGTTTAAACTAATTTAAGTTAAAAAATCATTTGTATCAGAGCACATTTCCTTCTAGACTCTCAGTTTTGCTCATTCAGCTTATACCGGGACCACCCACTGTGGGTCTGGTTTGTCGAAATAGGCTCCATGCCTCGTCCATGGCCCAGCCCAGGTTAGAACTCATGACGCCTGAGATCAGGACCGGAGGTGAGGTCAGGAGTTGGATGCTTAATCAACGGAGCCAGCTGGGGGCCCGAGAACCACACTGCTTTATCCTGTGTCTGTGTGACATCATTTGAAATAGGAAAGTGCTGCGTCCCGCTCTCTCAGGCTCTCCAATACTGATTTGCTGTCCAGGGTCATTTGTGGGGGCGGATGGATGTTATGGGTTTTTTTTTTTCCTATTTATAGGATCTGCCACCATGATTTTGATAGGAATGACATTGAATCTGAGGGTGGATTCAGGAACTGCGGACATTTTCACAAGATGAGGCTCCCACCCCATGAGCCTAGGATGGCCTCCCAGAGCCTGGTATGGCTCAGTGCACAAGTCTTGTGCTCCTTTGGTTCAGTCTCATTATTAATTGAGAATGGAGAAGGGAGTCATATCCTTCATTTCCTTCCTGAGTGCTCATTGTCGGGACACAGCAAGGCTACTCTGTTCTTAGGGTAAGTTTGTGTCCCGTGACTTTACTGAACGCACTCCTTAGTTCTAACAGGTTTTGGTGGAGGCTCTCGGGTTTCATGCTTCTAGTACTGCATCTTCAGCATATAGGGAGAGTGTGACGTCCCCCTTCCAGGTGTGGAACCTTTGCTGTTTACAGTTTAATGTCCTAGAAAGCCCCACAATAGAATCAAACCTGAGCCCAGGACTAGGACAGGAAGGCCCTATTAGCATGAGAACAGAGCTCAATGCCCTTGAAGGCCCCATATCAAAATGTAAACAGAACTTGAGGAATTGCTCCAGCCCTTCTGGAGGTCCCCGAGACTAGCCCTTAAAACTAAGCAAAAACCCACCTTGGGGTCCAAGTCCCTACTCTGCTGTGTCGGGTATACTTGGACACAAGCTCGATCTTGTAAACTAACCCTCGTGTGTTTGCATTCGTGTCGACTTCTCGGTGGTTTCTCATATTCGCAATCTTGGGCACAACAGTCTGAGATAAAAAAAAAAAAACCAAAAGAAACTTGGATGAAGGCAGAGTGAAAGCAGGGTTCTAAGAGAAGCGGCAGAGACCCAGGGGTTTCGCGGCTCTTCTGTGGTGGGCCTGCAGACTGGGGGGCAGGATGCTCAGCCCCAGAGCAAGAGGACCCAGCGTCCCCACCCGTATCCCTCCCATCAGCGCTGAGTCTCAGGGATCAGCACAGTGTGACCCGCTGGAGGCCAGAGGCGCTAAAGCCCACACTACCTTTGACCCCGCAGGTGCATCTCTCAGGCAGATGTGCACCTGACAATCAGCGCCATGGCCCATTCCCAGACCCCACACAGACCACTCGCTGCCACCAAGCTGTTGGACCACAGAGGCTGCAGAGCTTTAGCTCTGCCTGGAAAGTAGGGTCTAGCTTCCTTTGTACTTTGTGCTTTATTTTCATGTATTTTCTTTGATTCTATTTTATAAATTGCCTTATTTTAATTTTTATGTACGTACCTTATATGTTTCTTATGTTTAGTTTCATGGTACTTTAATTGTGTTTCTTATTTTGGGATTTAGAATCTTTTAACAAGCAGGCCAAAATAATCTGGTGTTCTTTTAGGAGGGCAGTTTTTATTGTTTTTCTTGGTTTTTCTTTTTCTTCCTTCTTTCTTTTTTGGAAAAAAAATAATGAGATGGAGAAATTCACCTTCATAAAATAACATGAGGTAGTACTCAAAGCCAGGAAGTTCATCTATTCACATATATGATGTCTAAATACAGTTTAAAACAATGATTATAAAGATAGCAGCTGGGCTGGAAAAAGAGCACAGAACAAAACTAGAAAATCCCTTACTGTAGAAATAAAAGAACTAAAATCTAGTCAAGCCAACGTTAAAAATGCTATAACTGAGATGCAGTCCCAAGTGGAAGCCTTAAAAACAAGGAAGGTTATGGACCACAGAGGCAGACTTGGGAACTCAGCCACTTATTAAAGCAATAACATTCATATCATAGTAGACTCAGAAGATGAAGAGAGAGAAAAGGTGGGCCTTGATCAGCCATTATAAATGACAAATACCCACCATTTGCTTCAAGGTGGATGTAACTTGACGGTATTATGCTGAGTGAAGTAACTCAATCGGAGAAGGACAAACATTGTATGTTCTCATTCACTTGGGGAATATAAATAATAGTGAAAGGGAATATAAGGGAAGGGAGAAGGAATGTGTGGGAAATATCAGAAAGGGAGACAGAACATAAAGACTCCTAACTCGGGATCCCTGGGTGGCGCAGCGGTTTGGCGCCTGCCTTTGGCCCAGGGCACGATCCTGGAGACCTGGGATAGATCCCACGTCGGGGTCCCGGTGCATGGAGCCTGCTTCTCCCTCTGCCTGTGTCTCTGCCTCATTCTCTCTCTCTCTCTGTGACTATCACAAATAAATAAAAATTTAATAAAAAGACTCCTAACTCTGGGAAACGAACTAGGGGTGATGGTAGGGGAGGAGGGCTGGGGTGGGGGTGAATGTGTGATGGGCACTGAGGGGGGCACTTGACGGGATGAGCACTGGGTGTTATTCTGTATGTGGGCAAATTGAACACACATAAAAAAATAAATTTATTATTAAGAAAAAAAAAAGAAGGAAGAAAAAGTGGCACCTGGGTGGCTCAGTCAGTTAAGCTTCTGACTTAGGCTCAGATCATGATACAGGTCCAAGGAAGGCTCCCTGTTCAGCAGGGAACCTACTTCTCCCTCTCCCTCTGCCCGTCTTGCTCATGGTTTTTCTCTCCTCTCTCAATTAATTAAATAAAGTCTTTGAAAAAGACACAAACAAACCCAGAATGAAGAGAAATCACCCATGTAGAAGAATTTCAAACAATTTGTGCAGACATTCCACCCTCAAGTTCATGAGCATAGCTTCCCACTCTTATGTGTGCAATACACATAGTAACTTCCTTCTACAAAATATATTATGAGAAACTTAAAAAAATAATGATAATGAAATAGTAATAATAATAATAATAATAAGAAGAAGAAGAAGAAGAAGAAGAAGAATAAAGAATCACTTTACTACGGAGAAAGCTGACAAACACTACATCAGCAAAATGATCAGATCGATACCAAGACTGATAAATTATGTTGATAGTATCTCTCCTTTATATAATAAAAATAGCAATATATCTCTGTATATAATCCACAAAAACAGTTCAATCATGAGATAAACAACAGACATGTCCCAACTGAGGGAAATTTTACAAATTACTCTACTTCTCAAAGCGTTCCAGTTAAACGACAACAAGGAAAGGCTGAAAGACTGTCACAATCCAGAGGAGCCTAAGGAAACAGGAGGACAAATGGAGTGTGATATGAGGAATGGTAACTCAGCAAAAACTATGGAAATCTGAATAAAGTATTGTCCCTGGTTAATGCAAATATTTTAATATTGATTCATTAGCTAATATTTGAACCGTACTAATATAACATATCCATAATTGGAAATATTGAGTGCAAATGCATGAGAATTCTCTTAGTATCTTCTCAATTTCCCTACAAATCTTTGTTTTATTTTCTAATAAATAAGATTTATTTTGAAAATTGACTTAAATAAATCAGACTCCAAGTGTGAAGACATTTCAAGAATAGTTAACATTTGCCTTATTCTTAAGGAGTTCCTTCGTTAGGAACAAAGTAAAAATTTTATACCAGAAGGAAAGAAAAACAGTTATGAACACGTACAATGCTTCCTCAACCTGAAAAGCAGGAAAGCATAATGAATAGCAAAAATCACCTAAAAATACTTCTATTATAATAGACACCATATTGCAAGTGCATTTAAAATTAGCAAGGCATAACATTTATCTCCTTGACATTTGTCTTCCAAAGAGTTCACAGTGTTTCAGTGTCAGTTGAAACAGGGGAAGAAACTCAGGGAAGAATCCTTCACACAATAATAGGACCATTGGTAATAATGTCTCTCAGTTATTTCCAAATCCATAAAGATGAATTTTCTGATGAGTGACTGAGCTGCGAAAAAATAGTTGAGAAAGCCTCATCCCTCTGAATTACTAGTGTCAGAATATTTTAACAATACTACCACGGATAGTACATTATCCATATTAACAGTCAATATGTCTCAGATTGGAATCTGAGCAATCAGATGGGCAGAGAAAAAAACGCTTTGATTGCTCCTCATCTTTTAAAGGCAAAGGAGAACTTTTCTATGTACAAAGTCAGTTGTCAAGATAGCCTTAGGGAATAAGAGTCTGCAGCATCAAATCACGCTGCATAGCCGAGATGCCCGATCTCCAGGTCTTCCTGATCCCAAATCCCTGGGTTTGTCCCCCAACACAGGCTGCCACGCTGAGGTCATTTGCAATTGCTCTCTTAGGAGCTCCGGGGAGGGCGGCAGGAGCTAGAAAGTATGGGACGGGACGTGGGGAGGCCGAGAACATTACGGCCATTCCACTTTAAGTTCAGCATTTGCACAAGTCCAGCAATCCCAGTCCCCTGTGAAGAAGAGCTGAAATTTACATGACTTCAGTTACAGGAAAAAAACAAAAATTTACAGCTTAATGTCCTAGAATGCCCCAGAATAGAATAAAAACTGAGCCGAAGCCAAGGGCTGGAAGCCCCTATTAGAATGAGAAGAGAGCTCAATGCCCTTGAAGGCCCCATATCAAAATGTGAACCGTACTTGAGGAATTGCTCCAGCCCTTCTGGAGGTCCCCGAGACCAGCCCTTAAAACTAGGCTAAAACCGTCCTCAGGGTCCAAATCCCTGCTCCACTCTGTGGGGAATACTTGGACCCATGCTCGAGTTTGTAAAACAACCCTCGTTTGTTTGCATCAGTGTCGGCTCCTTAGTGGTTTCTTGGATTCGCCATCTTGTGCACAACACCCCCATGTCCCCTTCCCACCTGGACTGACTCCCTGTCCCCTCCCACCCAGGCTGACCCTCAGTCACCTCCCCGCCCACAACAGCTGGGCACAGGCCCTCACACAGGTCCATGGGCATGCTGGGCACTCCCGCCCTCCCTGGCCTCCCAGGGGAAGGAAGGAGGATTCAGCAGGACACACTCCCATGGTGACCCCTGGCTCCCTGCCCAGGGTGGCACCTGGTGACATGTCGGGGTCTGAGTCCCTGATGCTGGCTCCTCCTCCCTGGTATTCCCACAGGAAATGAAGTAAGAGGCCCTGGTCTCCTCCAGGAACATCAAGCAGGTGGACATGGACATCAACATGACATTCAGCAGTCACATCATGTTTTGGGACTACTACCGGGTAGTATGAGGCTGAGGTGCCAGGGGGTATTGGGACCCGGGGGAGGACTGGTGGATTCTGAGTAGGGAACATGGGGCTTTGAGGCCGGGGGAAGAACAGCAGCCAACAAAACACGGCAGCATGAAAGGGTGCTAGGGATGACCTCTGTGCCCCAACACCCAGTGTCTTAGGGATGAGGAGGTCACTAGGATGGGTCGTCCAGGGCTTGCCATGGGAGCTGAACCCCAAAGGGGTAACGGACGGCACCCTGAAACCAGGTGCCTGGGTGGGGGCCATGGGGGGCATTAAGGGGACCTGGGGGCAGGTTGCATGGCTGTGACTGGAGGAGGACACACATCGATCCGATGAGGGTCGGAAGGGTCAGAGTGACACCCACCCACGGTGCTTTATATATTTCTAAATTCTATGCATTTAATTTGAGACAATTTGCAATTTGTAAACATACATAGTATGATGACCCCCAGATAATGCACCCGGTCCAGCCAGGGCCCTGCACTGACCACCCGGGACCCCTGGGGCAGGTGTCACAATAAACCCCAGACTGTGGTCGCCATTATCTGTAGATGTCTTGGTGTGCATCTTAAAGAAAGGGGATGCCCTGTGTCCGCAGGCCCTCCACGCCATCCCCCTCACTCCCTACCCATACACTATCCCCCTACATCATTATCCCTCATGGCATCCCCCCTACACCATCCCCCTCAAACCCACACACCCCCACACAAACCCCACCCACACTATACCCCAACACCATCCCCCCTACACCATCCCCCTCAATCCACCACCATCATACCCCTGCCCCAAAATCATCCATTCACACACCATCGCCCCCCAGCAAGGACCCAGTGCAGGTGCACCCTGTGGGACATGCTCAGCCTCCCCGTGGTTCTCTGGACAGCCTGCTACCATCAGAAGCCCGGTGTCCCATAGAGTGTCCAGGGGTTGCAGGGAGGAGGAAAGACAGGGAGCCCCCGACAGGGTGAGTGCAGGTAGGTGGAGCAGAGGAAGCACTGTGCCCTGCCTCCTCCCACTCTTCCTCCTGGAGGGCGGCACAACCTGCACAGGACACCAGCCCCTAACCCAGAGGGACCTGGGCTGACTTGGGCCCAGGCTCTTGGGGGTTGGGTTGATTTGAGTCCCCACCAGTCCCAACTCAAGGACTAATGGAATCAGGCCCCATGGCCCTGGCCAGCCCTGGATTCTGGCCCCGGGCTGAGCAAGCCCTCTCACAGCTGGATGTGGCCTGCAGGGCCCTGGGCGTGCCCCACAGATACAGGTCGCTGATCTAGGGCAGCCCTGGGGATCCCGGGACACACCAGTGTGGGGAGAGGAGGGGTAAGCTGGTGGGCCACACCCGCACCCACACCAGGAGGCAGGCTCCTCCAGGTGCTGTGGCCCCAGAGAGCCCAGGCCGGGGTCCAGCTGCCCTGCGGGGACCCAGAGCAGGAGCCCATGAACTGCAGGTCCAGGTCAGCTCTGCTGTCCTCAGAACCGTCAATCAGGCTGAAACCTCAGGACACTCACCCCCACACGGAGTCCACACATGCTCCCAGGTGGGGGACTCCAGCACCCGCCCCCCCACCCCATGTGATTCTTGCCCCCCCCTTAAAGGACAGAAAGGTCTCCTTCTCCAGGAGAAGGCACGAACTCATGGCTCTGAGCCCTTTGCTGTAGAAACTCAATAAAGTGTTGTGGTGTGAAAATGCAGAGCCAGCCCATTTCTGTGTCTCCCAGAACTATGTGCTTGGGGCATGGAGAGACCCCCAGAGAGGAGGAGGGGGCACTACCTAGGCCCCACCAGCCCCTGCAGGGGCGCCACCAGGCACACACAGCTGATTTCCCCACATGCCTTCCAGTGCAACCAGACCCCCTGCTGGACATGGGAATGTGGCCGAGCCAAAACTTCCAGCTCTGCTGACCCTCCAGCTGAAAGTTCCTGCATGAGTGAGCCCCGGCGTGGCCAGGAGAGCCCAGCTAGCTGCCCAGTGCCAGCACCAGAAATGATGTTCTGCCAACCATTTCGGGGTTTTGCGTGACCCAGCCAGAGGATCTGATAGCTGCATGGGATAGCTGCATGTGATAGACACACACGCATCTCAAAACCAACAAAAGTCGGAATCCTCCCAATGTTGTCAAACAGGAGCCAGATGGTTACATACACTACACTGTGGTCTCCAATAGGATATTTGGAAAAATGCTATAAGCCATAACTGCAGAGGTGTTGGACGCATGGAATGTGTTTGCAGTGTTCCAACAGGGAGGGCAGAGGGGCAGGAAGCATCCTCCGGAGTGGGGGGGCCCTCCTAGGAAAGGACACCATGTCCTTGTGAAGGCTACGGAGGGTGAAATCTCCTCCTCTCTTTCTGCTTCTGGTTTTCATCCTAAATGCCATTTTCCTCAATCATATTAGCAAGAATTTATTTTATGTTTTTAAATTTCTTTTTATTGGAGTCCAATTTGTATGAATTCTTTCTTCAGCAAGGGTGTCATACAGGAGAGGCGAGAGAAAGATTTTCCCAGACAGGCAACATATAAAGGAGTTCATGACCACTTAACCAATCCAGTAAGGAATTTTAAGAGGGACTCTTCTAGTGGGGGAAAAAAGAGACCAAAAGCAACAAAGACAAGAAAGGCCCAGAGAACGTCACCAGAAACACCAACTCTTCCGGGAACACAAATGCACAAAGTTCATATCTTTGAATAATCACTCTGAATGCTGATAGACTAAATGCTCCAATAAAAAGATATAGGGTATCAGAGTGGCTTAAAAAACAGGATCCGGGATGTCTGGGTGGCTCAGGGGTTGAGCCTCTGCCTTTGACTCAGGGTGTGATCCTGAAGTCTTGGATCGAGTCCCATATTGGGCTCCTGGTGGGGAGCCTGTTTCTCTCTCTGCCTAATTTTCTGCCCCCCCCCCTCAGTCTCGCTCACTCTCACACTATCATAAATAAAATTATTATTAAAAAAACAACATCCATCTGTACGCTGCCTACAAGATGCTCACCTTAGACCTATAGACACCAACAGATTGAAAGTCAGGGGATGGAAAATCACCTATGACGCTAATGGATATCAAAAGAAAGATGGAGAACCCATACTTATATCAAACAAATTAGATTTGAAAACACACCCTGGGGGACACCTGGTGGCTCAGTGGTTGAGCATCTGCCTTCGGCTCAGGGTGTGATTCTGGGATCTCAGGATCGAGTCCCACATCATCCTCCCTTTGGGGAGGCTGCCTCTCACTCTGCTATGTTCCTTCCTCTGCTTCTCTGTGTAATTCTCATGAATAAATAAATAAAGATTTTAAATTTCAAAAAAGAAAGAACAAATACTGTAAGAAGAGATGAAGAAGGGCATTATTTCATAATTAAAAAGACTCTCTATCATGATAAAACAACTAAATATTTATGCTGCCAACATGGGAGTACCTAAATATAGAAACCACTGTTGGTGGGAATGTGAACTGATGCAGCCACTCTGGAAATCTCTGTGGAGGTTCCTCAATGAGATAAAAATAGACCTGCACAATGACCCAGAAATTGCACTGTTGGGGATTTACCGCAAAGATTCAGATGCAATGAAACGCCGGGACACCTGCACCCTGATGTTTATATTAGGAATGTCCACAATAGCCAAACTGTGGAAGGAGCCTCGATGTCCATCGAAAGTTGAATGGATAAAGAAGATGTGGTTTATGTATACAATGGAATGTTACTCAGCCATTAGAAATGGACTGCTCCCGAGTTACTGCGTGGGCTGAATACAGGTTTCCAGAGCTGGCTGTTGCCACTGGGGTTGTTCCTCCTGGGGCCTCACGGGGTAAACTAACCACACTGAGCCCTGCACCAGGCAAGGGACAGAGCAGCTCCCCCAAGTGCTAACACCTGTAAATCCACACAACAGGCCCCTCCCCTGGAAGACCAGCTAGACGGACAAGTTCCAGGGGAAGTCAAGGAACTTAAAGTATACAGAATCAGAAGATCCCCCCATGTTTTTTTTATTTATGATTGCTTCCCCCACCCTTTTTCCCCATTTTCTTTCTTTTCTTTCTTTTTTTATTCTCTTTTTTCCTTCTTTCTTCCTTTATTCTTTGCCTTTTTCTCTTTTCTTTCCTTCTTTCTCTCCTCTCTTTTTCTCCTTTTCCCAATTCAATTTGTTTTTGGCCACTCGGCACTCAGGAAAATGACTAGAAGGAAAACCTAACCTCAAAATAAAGAATCAGAAACAGTCGTCTCTCCCACAGAGTTACAAAATCTGGATTACAATTCAATGTCAGAAAGCAAATTCAGAAGCACTATTATACAGCTACTGGTGGCTCTAGAAAAAAGCATAAAGGACTCAAGAGACTTCATGACTGCAGAATTTAGATCCAATCAGGCCGAAATGAAAAATCAATTGAATGAGATGCAATCCAAACTGGAAGTCCTAACGATGAGGCATAACGAGGTGGAAGAACGAATGAGTGACATAGAAGACAAGTTGATGGCAAAGAGAGAAACTGAGGAAAAAAGAGACAGACAATTAAATGACCAGGAAGACAGATTAAGGGAAATAAACGACAGCCTGCGGAAGAAAAACCTACGTGTAATTGGGATTCCCAAGGGCGCCAAAATGGACAGAGGGCCAGAATAAGTATTTGAACAAATAATAGCTGAAAACATTCCTAATCTGGGAAGGAAAACATGCGTTCAGATGCAGGAAATAGAGAGATCCCCCCCTTAAATCAATAATAACCATCCAACACCTCGACATTTAATAGGGAAACTTGCAAATTCCAAAGATAAAGAGAAGATCTTTAAGCAGCAAGAGACAAGAAAATCCTGACCTTTATGGGGAGGAGCATTAGGGTAACAGCAGACCTCTCCATAGCAACCTGGCAGGCCAGAAAGTGCTGGCAGGATATATTCAGGGTCATCAATGAGAATAACATGCAACCGAGAATACTTTATCTAGCAAGGCTCTCATTCAAAATGGAAGGAGAGATAAAGAGCTTCCAAGACAGGCAGGAACTGAAAGAATATGTGACCTCCAAACCAACTCTGCAAGAAATTTTAAGGGGGACTCTTAAAATTCCCCTTTAAGAAGAAGCTCAGTGGAACAATCCACAAAAACAAGGACTGAATAGATATCATGAAGACGCTAAACTCATATCTGTCGATAGTAACTCTGAACGTGAATGGGCTTAATGACCCCATCAAAAGGCGCAGGGTTTCAGACTGGATAAAAAAGCAGGACCCATCTATTTGCTGTCTACAAGAGACTCATATTAGACAGAAGGACACCGACAACCTGAAAATAAAATGTTGGAGAACTATTTACCATTCAAAAGGTCCTCAAAAGAAAGCAGGGGTAGCCATCCTTATATCAGAAAAACTAAAATTTACCCCGAAGAGTGTAGTGAGAGATGAAGAGGGACACTAAATCATACTTAAGGGATCTATCCCACAAGAAGACTTAACAATCCTCAACATATGCCCCGAATGTGGGAGCTGCCAAGTATTTAAACCAATTAATAACCATAGTGAAGAAATACTTAGATAATAATACACTTATACTTGGTGACTTCAATCTAGCTCTTTCTACCCTCGATAGGTCTCTAAGCACAACATCTCCAAAGAAAAAAAGAGCTTTAAATGATACACTGGACCAGATGGATTTCACAGAAATCTACAGAACTTTACATCCAAACTCAACTGAATACACATTCTTCTCAGGTGTACATGAAACTTTCTCCAGAATAGACCACATACTGGGTCACAAATAGGGCCTGAACCGATACCAAGGGATTGGGATCATCCCCTGCATATTCTCAGACCATAATGCCTTGAAATTAGAACTAAATCACAACAAGAAGTTTGGAAGGACCTCAAACACATGGAGGTGAAGGACTATCCTGCTAAAAGATGAAAGGGTCAACCAGGAAATTAAGGAAGAATTAAAAGCTTTCATGGAAACTAATGAGAATGAACATACAACCGTTCAAAATCTTTGGGATGCAGCAAAAGCAGTCCTAAGGGGGATATACATCGCAACAGAAGAAGAGACTTAATTAAAATTCGAGCATGGGATCCCTGGGTGGCGCAGCGGTTTAGCGCCTGCCTTTGGCCCGGGACGTGATCCTGGAGACCCGGGATCGAATACCACGTCGTGCTCCCGGTTCATGGAGCCTGCTTCTCCCTCTGCCTATGTCTCTGCTTCTCTCTCTCTCTGTGACTATCATATAAATAAATAATAAATAAAAAAAAATTCAAGCAGAACTCAAGGAAATCGAGACCAGAAGAAATGTGGAACAGATCAACAGAACCAGGAGTTGGTTCTTTGAACAAATTAATAAGATAGATAAACCATTAGCCAACCAGATTAAAAAGAAGATAGAGAAGACTCAAATTAATAAAATCATGAATGAGAAATGAGAGATCACTACCAACACCAAGGAAATACAAACGATTTTAAAAGCATGTTATGAACAGCTATACGCCAATAAATTAGGCAATCTAGAGGAAATGGGCACAATCCTAGATAGCCAAAAAACTACCAACTGGAACAGGAAGAAATAGAAAACCTAAACAGGCCAATAACCAGGGAGGAAATTGAAGCAGTCATCCAAAACCTCCCAAGACACAAAAGTCCAGGGCCAGATGGCTTCCCAGGGGAATTCTATCAAACGTTTAAGGAAGAAACCATACCTATCCTACTAAAGCTGTTTGGAAAGATAGAAAGAGATGGAGTACTTCCAAATTCATTCTATGAGGCCAGCATCACCTTAATTCCAAAACCAGACAAAGACCCCACCAAAAAGGAGAATTACAGACCAATATCCCTGATGAACATGGATGCAAAAATTCTCAACAAGATACTAGCCAATAGGATCCAACAGTACATTAAGAAAATTATTCACCATGACAAAGTAGGATTTATCTCCGGGACACAAGGCTGGTTCAACACTCGTCAAACAATCAATGGGATTCATCGTATCAGCAAAGAAAAACCAAGAACCATATGATCCTCTCATTAGATGCAGAGAAAGCATTTGACAAAATAGAGCATCCATTGCTGATCAAAACACTTCAGAGCGTAAGGATAGAGGGAACATTCCTCGACATCATAAAGGCCATCTACGCAAAGCCCACAGCAAATATCATTCTCAATGTGGAAGCACTGGGAGCATTTCCACTAAGATCAGGAACAAGACAGGGATGTCCACTCTCACCACTGCTATTCAACATAGTACTGGAAGTCCGAGCCTCAGCAATAAGACAACAAAAATAAATAAAGGCATTCAAATTGGCAAAGAAGAAGTCAAACTCTCCCTCTTCGCCGATGACATGATACTCTAACTAGAAAACCCAAAAGCCTCCCCCCCAAGATTGCTAGAACTCATACAGCAATTTGGTAGCGTGGCAGGATACAAAATCAATGCCGAGAAATCAATGGCATTTCTATACACTAACAATGAGACTGAAGAAAGAGAAATAGAGGAGGCAATCTGATTTACAATTGCACCCAAAAGAATAAGATACCTAGGAATAAACCTAACAAAGGAGGTAAAGGATCTCAACCATAAACATTATAGAATGCCTCTGAAAGAAATTGAGGAAGACACAAAGAGATGGAAAAATATTCCATGCTCATGGATTGGCAGAATTAATATTGTGAAAAAGTGAATGCTACCCAGGGCAATGTACACGTTTAATGCAATCCCTATCAAAATACCATGGACTTTCTTCAGAGAGTTAGAACAAACTATTTTAATATTTGTGTGGAATCAGGAAAGACCCCGAATAGCCAGGGGAATTTTAAAAAAGAAAACCATATCTGGGGGCATCACAATGCCAGATTTCAGGTTGTACTACAAAGCTGTGTTCATCAAGACAGTGTGGTACTGGCACAAAAATAGACTCATAGATCAATGGAACGGAATAGAGAACCCAGAAGTGGACCCTCAACTTTATGGTCAACTGATATTCAATAAAGTTGGAAAGACTAATCATTGGAAGAAAGACAGTCTCTACGATATACGGTACTGGGAAAATAGACATCCACACTCAGAAGAATGAAACTAGACCACTCTCTTTCACAATACACAAAGATAAACTCAAAATGGATGAAACATCTAAATGTGAGACAAGAATCCATCAAAATCCAAGAGAACTCAGGCAACACCCTTTTTGAACTCGTCCACAGTAAATTCTTGCAAGGTACATCCATGAAGGCAAAAGAAACAAAAGCAAAAATGAACTATTGTGACTTCTTCAAGATAAGAAGCTTTTGCACAGCCAAGGGTACAGTCAACAAAACTAAAAGACAACCTACAGAGTGGGAGAAGATGTTTTCAAAAGACATATCAGATAAAGGGCTAGTTTCCAAGATCTATAAAGAACTTCTTAAACTCAACACCAAAGAAACAAACAATCCAATCATGAAATGGGCAAAGGACATGGATAGAAATTTCACAGACAAAGACATAGATATTGCCAACATGCACATGAGAAAATGCTCTGCATCACTTGCCTCAGGGAAATACAAATCAAAACTACAATGAGATACCACCTCACACCAGTGAGCATGGGGAAAATTAACAAGGCAGGAAACCACAAATGTTGGAGAGGATGCGGAGAAAAGGGAACCCTCTTACACTGTTGGTGGGAATGTGAACTGGTGCAGCCACTCTGGAAAACTGTGTGGAGGTTCCTCAAAGAGTTAAAAATAGACCTGCCTTATGACCCAGCAATTGCACTCTTGGGGATTTACCCAAAATATTCAGATGCAATGAAATGCCGGGACACGTGCACCCCGATGTGTTTAACAGGAATGTCCACAATAGCGAAACTGTGGACGGAGCCATGGTGTCCATCGAAAGATGAATGGATAAAGAAGATATGGTTTATGTATACAATGGAATATTACTCAGCCATTAAAAACGACAAATACCCACCATTTGCCTCGACGTGGATGGAACTGGAGGGTATTATGCTGAGTGAAGTAAGTCAATTGAAGAAGGACAAACATATGTTCTCATTCAATTGGTTAATATAAATAATAGTGAAAGGGAATATAAGGGAATGGAGAAGAAATGTGTGGGAAATATGAGAAAGGGAGACAGAACATAAAGACTCCTAACTCGGGGATCCCTGGGTGGCTCAGCGGTTTAGCGCCTGCCTTTGGCCCAGGGCACGATCCTGGAGTCCCAGCATCGAGTCCCACATCGGGCTCCCGGCATGGAGCCTACTTCTCCTTCCTCCTGTGTCTCTGCCTCTCTTTCTCTCTCTCTCTATGTCTATCATAAATACATAAATATTTTTAAAAAAAGACTCCTAACTCTGAGAAAGGAACTAGGGATGCTTTAAGGGGAGGAGGGCGGGGGGTGAAGGTGAATGGGTGAAGGGTAGTGAGAGGCGCCCTTGCCGGGATGAGCAGTGGGTGTTATTCTGTTTGTTGGTAGATTAAACACCAATAAAAAATAAATTTATTTAAAAAAATGTTCAAACAACTAAATATTTATGCTGATACATGGGAGTACCTAAATATAGAAACCAATTAACAACAAACATACAGGAACTCACTGATAATAATACAATGACAGGGGATTTTAACACCCACTTATGGCAATGGACCGATCGTCTATGCAGAAAATCAAAAGGGGAACAATAACATTGACACACTGGACCACAGAGACTCAACAGATATAGTCTGAACATTTATTCCTAAAGCAGAATACACATTCCTTTCAAGTGCACATGGGACATTCTCCAGAACAGATCATATCATGTCCCACAAATCAGCCCTTAACAGGTACAACAGGTACAAGAAGGTTGATATCACACCCTTTACATATTTGGACCATGATGCTATGAAACTGGAAGTCGACAGTAAGAAACAAAATTGACAGACCAAAAATACATGGAGATTATGAACATCCTACTAGAGAATGAATAGAGCAACCAGGAAATTAAAGAGGAAATTTAAAACAAAAAAAAAATGAAAACATGTTTCTCCAAACCTCTGGGATGTTGCAAAGGCAGTCCTAAGAGGGAAGTACATAGCAATACAGGCCTATCTCAAGCAACAAGAAGTCTCCAATTCGCAACCTAACCCTACACCCAAAGAGGCTGGAAAAGGAATAGCTAACAAAGCCTAAAGGCTACAGAAAAAGGGAAAAAATAAAGATGAGAGCAGAAATAAACAATGCAGAAATTAAAAAAACAGTAGAATGGAATAACGAAACTAAGAGCTGGTTCTCCAAAATAATTAAGAAAATGGATCAAGCCCTAGCCAGTCGTATCAACTAGAAAAGAGAAAACCTAAATAAATAAAATCACAAATGAGAGAAGTGAGATAACAATTAACACCAGAAAAATAAGACAATTATAAGGGAATACTATGAAAGATTATACGCTAACAAACTGGGAGACCTGCAAGAAAAGGACAAATCCCTAGAAATGTACAAACGAGCACATGTGCAAAACTGAAATAGGAAGAAATGGAAAATATGAACAGACCCATAACTAGCAAAGAAATTGAATCAGCAAGGCACCTGGGTGCCTCAGTGATTGAGCAACTGCTTTGGCTCAGGTCATGATCCCAGGGTCCTGGGGGATCACGTCCCACATCAGGCTCCCCATATGGAGCCTCATTTTCCCTCTGCCTATAACTCTGCCCCTCTCTGTCTCTCATGAATAAATAAGTAAAGGTGCAGCCACTGTGGAACAGTCTGGAGGGTCCTCGAGAAGTTAAAAATAGGGGATCCTTGGGTGGCACAGCGGTTTGGCGCCTGCCTTTGGCCCAGGTCGTGATCCTGGAGACCCGGGATCGAATCCCACCTCGGGCTCCCGGGGCAT
This sequence comes from Canis lupus familiaris, assembly GCF_011100685.1. Taxonomy (NCBI): domain Eukaryota; kingdom Metazoa; phylum Chordata; class Mammalia; order Carnivora; family Canidae; genus Canis; species Canis lupus. The sequence continues at coordinate 54,883 of NW_023330929.1, forward strand.
GTAGCCTGCTTCTCCCTCTGCCTGTGTCTCTGCCTCTCTCTCTGTGATTATCACAAAAAAAATTTTAAAAAAGAAGTTAAAAATAGAGCTACCCTATGATTCCAAAATTGCACAGCTAGGTACTTACCCTGAGGATACAAAAGTAGTTGAGTAGATTCGAAGAGGAACACGCAGCCCAGTGTTGGTAGCAGCATTGTCAACAACAGCGAAACTGTATAGAGCCCAGATGTCCATCGACAGAAGAATGGGCAGAGACGATGTGGTAAATATACACACTGCGACATCACTCGGTCATCAGAAGGGATGAAAGGAAGCCATTTACAATGACGTGGGAGAAGTGGAAGGGACTTATGCTAAATGAACTCACTCAGTCAGAGAAAGACAGATACCAAATACCATACAATTGCATTCACATGTGAATTTTAAGAAACCAAACAAACTGGCAAAGGGGCAGAGGGGGGATGAGAGAAGCAAACAAAAAAACACACTCTTAACCACAGAGAATAAACTAATAGATACCAGAGGAACGGGGGGGAAGGGGAATCAGGGGATGGGCATAGAGGAGGTCACCTCTGACCAGACCCAGGCGTTGTATTCAAGGGTGAATCACTATGTGGTAAACCTGATACTATATCATACTGTGTTTACAAAGAGGAATTCAAGTAAAAGTTTAAAATAATAATTGGTAGTATTGATGAAACATGTGTGCACAAGAGATAAAATCATAAAAGCAACTGAAAATCCAAAGAGTCTTTAGAGCCACAAATCCCCCTCCTTAGCTCAGCTCAGGAGAAGCCTGCCATGCCTATTCTCACCCCAGCAGAAGCCTGGATTTTGACTCTCTGTGGAGGCTGCTGACTTGGTGGAGTCAGGCTATCTTTGAACCCAAAATCTAAATAGAGTGCATAAAACTAAACTGCCCAAGATGCTAGGAATCCCAGTGCAGGCACATGCCAAGACACAAACTCTAACCATACAGAGACATAACCCTAACCCTCCACTTAAGCCTAATGATAACCTAACCCTTAAACAAGAATTATCACTAATCAAAAACCAAACACAAACCCCAAGACCGAAACACATTCACTGAACCTTCCTGCCAACCCTCACCATAACCCCTAAACTAACCCTTAACCCTGACCCTTACCTTAATCTAACCCTAACCCTAACCTCTAACCCTAACCTTATCTTAATGTACTCAAATCCTATTCCTAACCTTAACATGTACCCTAACCCTAACCCTCTAATACTAATCCTATCTCATACCCCAAACTGTACCCTAACATGTACCCTAAACTAATCCCTAACCCACTGCCTAACCCTCTCTTACCCTTTTCCAAAACCATACCCTGACCCTGACCTGACCCTAACCCTAACCCCTACCAAACACTAACCCTAACCCTAGCCCTAACCCCTATCCTAAACCTAACCCTCGCCCTAACCCTAAACCTAGCCCTAACTTTAACTCTTCTCCCTAACCCTAACGACTAACCCAAACTCACACCCTAACCCCTAACCCTAACTGCAAACCTAGCCCAACCCTAACTCTAACCATAACCCAAACCCTAATTCCTAACCTCCTACCCTAATCCCTAAAGTCTAAACCCTAAACCTAACTCTTACTCCTGTCCCTAACCCAAACCCCCTTCCTAACTCCTAACCACTGACCCTTACTCTTAACCCTCACCCTAACCTCTAATCCATAACCATAAGCTTAATCACTAACCCCTAACATCTAACCTAAGCCTAACCACCAAATGCCTCCCCTCCCCTGACCTTAGCATTCATTCTACCCATTCACTTACCCTATGGTTCTGAGGAGTCCCTTCTGACATTGACGTGGCCCCTAACAGCACCTCCAGAGTCCTCCAGGGGGTCCTGAGGAAGTCAGGCTCCTGTGAATGCGGACGTGGCCCCACGTGTTCCAGAGTCATAGTCAGCGGGCCCTGAGTATGACGGGTCTCCTGTCAACGTGGAGTATGCCTCCTCTGGAAGGAGATGGAACATCCTTCTGGGTGCCTCACATCCTCTGGAAGCCTCACCGCAGGTTTCAGGAGGCCGGGGGCCTCCTGTCAGCCTGGACTGGCCCAAGTCCTGAAAACTCACACCGGTCCGAGGAGGGTTGTGGTTCCTGTAATTTAGATGCAAGCCCAGTGTGCCAAAGACAAAAGTGCAGGTCCGAGGAGGAAGCGGTCATACAGTCGGACG